>NC_091159.1:2464446-2764446 GCF_040958095.1 Procambarus clarkii
TTGTCTTAATCCCCCTGCAGTTTTCAAAATATCCCAAACTTCCAATTTCGAGGCCTGAGCCATATTTTAGAGCCAATTCTGCTCTCTGCACGTATTCGCAGTTTGAAATTACGACTTTTTTATACCCAACATATACCAAGTACTGAAAGCGGCGTTTGGTCAATTTGTCCCAAACCCCCCCTGCAGTTTTCGAAATATCCCAAACATCCCAATTTCGAGGACTGAACAATATTTTGGAGCCAATTCTGGCTCTCTGCACGTATTCGCAGTTTGAAATTACGACTTTTTATACCCAACATATGCCAAGAACTGAAAGCAGCAGTGTGTCACATATTGCACAACTCCCCTGCAGTTTTCAAAATATCCCAAATATCCCAATTTCGACGCCTGAGCCATATTTTGGCGCCAAATTCTGCTCTCTGCACATATTCGCAGTTTGAATTACGACTTTTTATACACAAATAATTACAAGTAATGAAAGCAGCAGTTAGTCACATTTTGCACAAACTCCCCTGCAGTTTTCAAAATATCCCAAACATCCCACTTTCGAGGCTTGAGCCATATTTTGGAGCAAAATTCAAGCTCTCTGCACGTATTCGTAGTTTGAAATAACGATTTTTATACCCAACATATGCCAAGTCTTGAAAGCGGCAGTGAGTCACATTTTGCACAAGTTCCCTTGCAGTTTTCGAAATACCCGAAATATCCCAACTTCGACACCTGAGCCATATTTTGGAGCCAAATTCTGGCTCTCTGCACATATTCGCAGTTTGAAATAACGATTTTTATACCCAACATATGCCAAGTCCTGAAAGCAGCAGTGAATCACATTTAGCACAAACTCCCCTGCAGTTTTCGAAATATCCCAAATATCCTAATTTCGATGCCTGAGCCATATTTTGGAGGCAAATTCTGGATCTCTGCACTTATTCTCAGTTTAAAATTACCAATATTTTATACCCAACATATGCCAAGTTCTGAAAGCGGCGTTTGGTAACCTTTGTCCCAAACCCTCCTGCAGTTTTCAAAATATCCGAAACATTCCAATTTCGAGGCCTGAGCCATATTTTGGAGCCATATTCTAGCTCTATGCAGGTATTCGCGGTTTGAAATTACGACATTTTATACCCAACATATGCCAAGTCCTGAAACCGGCAGTGAGTCACATTTCGCACAAACTCCCCTGCAGTTTTCAAATATCCCAAATATCCAATTTCGAGGACTGAGAAATATTTTCGAGCCAAATTCTGGCTCTCTGCACGTATTCGCAGTTTGAAAATACGACTTTTTATGCCAACATATGCCAAGTACTAAAAGCAGCGTTTGGTCACATTTGTCCAAACCCCCCCTGCAGTTTTCAAAAATCCCAAACATCCCAATTTCGAGGCCTGAGCACTATTTTGGAGCCAAATTCTGGCTCTATGCATGTATTCGCGGTTTGAAATTATGATATTTTATACCCAACATGTGCCAAGTCCTGAAAGCGGCAGTGAGTCACATTTCGCACAAACTCCCTGCAGTTTTTGAAATATCATAAATATCCCAATTTGAGGCCTGAGCCATATTTTGGAGTCAAATTCTGGCTCTCTGCATGTATTCGCAGTTTGAAATTACCACTTTTTTATACCCAACATATGCCAAGTACTGAAAGCGGCGTTTGGTCACATTTGTCTCAATCCCCCCTGCAGTTTTCAAAATATCCCAAACATCCCAATTTTGAGGCCTGAGCCATATTTTGGAGCTAAATTCTGGCTCTCTGCACGTATTCGCAGTATGAAATTACGAATTTTTTATACACAACATATTCCAAGTACAGAAAGCAGCGTTTGGTCACATTTGTCCCAAACCCCCCCTACAGTTTTTAAAATATCCCAAACATCCCAATTTCGAGGCCTGAGCCATATTTTGGAGCCAAATTCTGGCTTTCTGCACGTATTCGCAGTTTGAAATTACGAGTTTTTTATACCCAACATATACCAAGTACTGAAAGCGGCGTTTGGTCACATTTGTCCCATACCCTCTCTGCACTTTTCAAAATATCACAAACATCCCAATTTCGAGGCCTGGGCCATATTTTCGAGCAAAATTCAGGCTCTATGCACGTATTCGCGGTTTGAAATTACGACATTTTTTACCCAACATATGCCAAGTCCTGAAGCGGCAGTGAGTCACATTTCGTACAAACTCCCTTGCAGTTTTCGAAATATCCCAAATATCCCAATTTCGACGCCTGAGCCATATTTTGGAGCCAAATTCTGGCTCTCTGCACATATTCGCTGTTTGAAATTACGACTTTTTATACCCAACATATGCCAAGTACTGAAAGCAGCAGTGAGTCACATTTTGCACAAACTCCCCTGCAGTTTTCAAAATATCCTAAACATCCCACTTTCGAGGCCTGAGCCATATTTTGGAGCCAAATTCAAGCTCTCTGCACGTATTCGCAGTTTGAAATTACGACTTTTTATACCCAACATATGCCAAGTTCTGAAAGCGGCGTTTGGTCACATTTGTCTCAATCCCCCCTGCAGTTTTCAAAATATCCCAAACATCCCAATTTCGAGGCCTGAGCCATATTTTTGAGCCAAGTTCTGGCTCTCTGCACGTATTCGCAGTTTGAAATTACGACTTTTTTATGCCCAACATATACCAAGTACTGAAAATGGCGTTTAGTCATATTTGGCCCAAACCCCCCCTGCAGTTTCAAAATATCACAAACATCCCAATTTCGAGGCCTGAGCCATATTTTGGAGCCAAATTCTGGCTCTATGCACGTATACGCGTTTTAAAATTACAACATTTTATACCCAACATATGCCAAGTACTGAAAGCGGCGTTTGGTCACATTTGTCCCAAACCCCCCCAGCAGTTTACAAAATATCCCAAACATCCCAATTTCGAGGCCTGAGCCATATTTTGGAGCCAAATTCTGGCTCTATGCACGTATTCGCAGATTGAAATTACGACTTTTTATACCCAACATATGCCAATTCCTGAAAGCAGCAGTGAGTCACATTTTGAACAAACTTCCTTGCAGTTTTCGAAATATCCCAAATATCCCAATTTCGATGCCTGAGCCATATTTTGGAGCCAAATTCTGGCTCTCTGCACGTATTCGCAGTTTGAAATTACGACTTTTTATACCCAACATATGCCAAGTACTGAAAGTGGCGTTTGGTCACATTTGTCCCAAACCTCCCTGCAGTTTTCAAAATATCCCAATCATCACAATATCGAGGCCTGAGCCATATTATGGAGCAAAATTCTGGCTCTCTCCACGTATTCGCAGTTTAATATTACGATTTTTTACCCAACATATGCCAAGTACTGAAAGCAGCAGTGAGTCACATTTTGCACAAACCCCTCTGCAGTTTTCGAAATATCCCAAATATCCCAATTTCGTGGCCTGAGCCATATTTTGGAGCCAAACTCTGGCTCTCTGCACGTATTCGCAGTTTGAAATTACGACTTTTTTATACCCAATATATGCCAAGTACTGAAAGCGGCGTTTGGTAGCCTTTGTCCCAATCCCCCCTTGCAGTTTTCAAAATATCCCAAACATCCCAATTTCGAGGCCTGAGCCATATTTTGGAGCCAAATTCTGGCTCTATGCACGTATTCGCGGTTTGATGTTACGCCATTTTATACCCAACATATGCCAAGTCCTGAAAGCGGCAGTGAGTCACATTTCGCACAAACTCCCCTGCAGTTTTCGAAATATCCCAAATATTCCAATTTCCAGGCATGAACTATATTTTGGAGCCAAATTCTGGCTCTATGCACGTATTCGCAGATTGAAATTACGACTTTTATTCCCAACATATGATAAGTCCTGAAAGCGGCAGTGAGTCACATTTTGAACAAACTCCTCTGCAGTTTTCGAAATATCCCAAACATTCCAATTTCCAGGCATGAACTATATTTTGGAGCCAAATTCTGGCTTTATGCACGTATTCGCGGTTTGAAATTACGATATGTTATACCCAACATATGCCAAGTACTGAAAGAAGCAGAGAGTCACATTTTGCACAAACTCCCCTGCAGTTTTCGAAATATCCCAAATATCCCAATTTCGAGGCCTGAGCAATATTTTGGAGCCAAATTTTGGCTCTCTGCAAGTATTCGCAGTTTTATATTACGGCTTTTGATACCCAACATATGCCAAGTACTGAAAGCGGCAGTGAGTCACATTTTGCACAAACTCCCCTGCAGTTTTCAAAATATCCCAAACATCCCACTTTCGAGGCCTGAGCCAATTTTTGAAGCCAAATTTTGGCTCTCTGCAAGTATTCGCAGTTTGAAATTACGACTTTTTATACCCAACATATGCCAAGATCTGAGTGCGGCGTTTGGTCATATTGGTCCCAAACCCCCCTGCAGTTTTCAAAATATCCTAAACATCCCAATTTCGAGGCCTGAGCCATATTTTGGAGCCAAATCTGGCTCTATGCACGTATTCGCAGATTGAAATTACGACTTTTTATTCCAACATATGATAAGTCCTGAAAGCGGCAGTTAGTCACATTTTGAACAAACTCCTCTGCAGTTTTCGAAATATCCCAAATATTCCAATTTCCAGGCATGAACTATATTTTGGAGCCAAATTCTGGCTCTATGCACGTATTCGCGGTTTGAAATTACCACTTTTTTATACCCAACATATGCCAGGGACTGAAAGCGGCGTTTGGTCACATTTGTCTCAATCCCCCTTGCAGTTTTCAAAATATCCCAAACATCCCAATTTCGAGGTCTGAGTCATATTTTGGAGCCAAATTCTGGCTCTCTGCCCGTATTCGCAGTTTGAAATTACGACTTTTTATACCCAACATATGCCAAGAACTGAAAGCAGCAGTTAGTCACATTTTGCACAAACTCCCCTGCAGTTTTCAAAATATCATAAATATCCCAATTTCGAGGCCTGAGCCATGTTTTGGAGCCAAATTCTTGCTCTCTGCACGTATTCGCAGTTTGAAATTGCGACTTTTTTATACCCAACATATGCCAAGTACTGAAAGCGGCGTTTGGTCACATTTCCCAAACCTCCCTGCAATTTTCAAAATATCCCAAACATCCCAATATCGAGACCTGAGCATATTTTGGAGCCAACGTTTGGCTCTCTGCACGAATTCACAGTTTGATATTACGACTTTTTATACCCAACATATGCCAAGTAATGAAAGCAGCAGTGAGTCACATTTTGCACAAACTCCCCTGCAGTTTTCAAAATATCCCAAATATCCCAATTTCGAGGCCTGAGCCATATTTGGAGCCAAATTCAAGCTCTCTGCACGTATTCGCAGTTTGAAATTACGAATTTTTATACCCAACATATGCCAAGATCTGAGAGCGGCGTTTGGTCATATTGTCCCAAACCCCCTGCAGTTTTCAAAATATCCTAAACATCCCAATTTCGATGCCTAAGCCATATTTTGGAGCCAAATCTGGCTCTATGCACGTATTCGCAGATTGAAATTACGACTTTTTATTCCCAACATATGATAAGTCCTGAAAGCAGCAGTTAGTCACATTTGAACAAACTCCTCTGCAGTTTTCGAAATATCCCAAATTTCCAATTTCCAGGCATGAACTATATTTTGGAGCCAAATTCTGGCTCTATGCACGTATTCGCGGTTTGAAATTACGTTATGTTATACCCAACATATTCCAAGTACTGAAAGCAGCAGTGAGTCACATTTTGCACAAACTCCCCTGCAGTTTTCGAAATATCCCAAATATCCCAATTTCGAGGCCTGAGCATATTTTGGAGCCAAATTTGGCTCTCTGCAAGTATTCGCAGTTTGATATTACGGCTTTTTATACCCAACATATGCCAAGTACTGAAAGCGGCAGTGAGTCACATTTTGCACAAACTCCCCTGCAGTTTTCAAAATATCCCAAACATCCCACTTTCGAGGCCTGAGCCAATTTTTGAAGCCAAATTCAAGCTCTCTGCACGTATTCGCAATTTGAAATTACGACTTTTTATACCCAACATATGCCAAGTTCTGAGAGCGGCGTTTGGTCATATTGGTCCCAAACCCCCTGCAGTTTTCAAAATATCCCAAACATCCCAATTTCGAGGCCTGAGCCATATTTTGGAGCCAAATTCAAGCTCTCTGCACGTATTCGCAGTTTGAAATTACGAATTTTTATACCAACCAACATATGCCAAGATCTGAGAGCGGCGTTTGGTCATATTGGTCCCAAACCCCCTGCAGTTTTCAAAATATCCTAAACATCCCAATTTCGATGCCTGAGCCATATTTTGGAGCCAAATCTGGCTCTATGCACGTATTCGCAGTTGAAATTACGACTTTTATTCAACATATGCCAAGTCCTGAAAGCGGCAGTTAGTCACATTTTGACAAACTCCTCTGCAGTTTTCGAAATATCCCAAATATTCCAATTTCCAGGCATGAACTATATTTTGGAGCCAAATTCTGGCTCTATGCACGTATTCGCGTTTGAAATTACGATTTTTATACCCAACATATGCCAAGTACTGAAAGCAGCAGTGAGTCACATTTGCACAAACTCCCCTGCAGTTTTCAAATATCCCAAATATCCCAATTTCGCCTGAGCCATATTTTGGAGCCAAATTTTGGCTCTCTGCAAGTATTCGCAGTTTGAAATTACGACTTTTTATACCCAACATATGCCAAGTACTGAAGCAGGCGTGGTCACATTTGCCACATCCCCTGCAGTTTTCAAAATATCCAAACATCCAATTTCGAGGCCTGAGCCATATTTTGGAGCCAAATTCTGCTCTCTGCACGTATTCGCAGTTTGAAATTACGACTTTTTATACCCAACATATGCCAAGTACTGAAAGCGGCGTTTAGTCACAATGTCCCAAACCCCCTGCAGTTTTCAAAATATCCCAAACATCCCAATTTCGAGGACTGAGCAATATTTTGGAGCCAAACTCGGCTCTGCACGTATTCGCAGTTTGAAATTACGACTTTTTTATACCCAACATATGCCAAGTCCTGAAAGCGTGAGTCACATTTTGCACAAACTCCCCTGCAGTTTTCGAAATATCCCAAATATCCCAATTTCGAGGCCTGAGCCATATTTTGGAGCCAAATTCTGCTCTCTGCACGTATTCGCAGTTTGAAATTACGACTTTTTTACCCAACATATGCCAAGTACTGAAAGCGGCGTTTGGTCACATTTGTCCCAAACCCCCTGCAGTTTTCAAAATATCCCAAACATCCAATTTCGAGGCCTGAGCCATATTTTAGCCAAATTCTGGCTCTCTGCACGTATTCGCGTTTTAAATTACGATTTTTATACCCAACATATGAAGTACTGAAAGCGGCAGTGAGTCACATTTTGCACAAACTCCCCTGCAGTTTTCGAAATATCCCAAATATCCCAATTTCGAGGCCTGAGCCATATTTTGAGCCAAATTCTGGCTCTCTGCACGTATTCGCAGTTTGAAATTACGACTTTTTTACCCAACATATGCCAAGTACTGAAAGCGGCGTTTGGTCACATTTGTCCAAACCCCCTGCAGTTTTCAAAATATCCAAACATCCCAATTTCGAGGCCTGAGCCATATTTTGGAGCCAAATTCAGCTCTCTGCACGTATTCGCGTTTGAAATTACGACTTTTATACCCAACATATGCCAAGTCTGAAACGGCGTGAGTCACATTGTCCAAACCTCCTGCAGTTTTCGAAATATCCCAAATATCCCAATTTCGAGGCTGAGCCATATTTTGAGCCAAATTGCTCTCTGCACGTATTCGCAGTTTGAAAATTACGACTTTTTATGCCCAACATATGCCAAGTACTGAAAGCGGCTTTTGGTCACATTTGTCAAATCCCTGCAGTTTTCAAATATCCCAAACATCCCAATTTCGAGGCCTAGCAATTTTGGAGCCAAATTCTGGCTCTATGCACGTATTCGCAGTTTGAAATTACGACTTTTATACCCAACATATGCCAAGTCCTGAAAGCGGCAGTGAGTCACATTTCGCACAAACTCCCCTGCAGTTTTCGAAATATCAAATATCCAATTTTGAGGCCTGAGCCATATTTTGGAGCCAAATTCTGGCCTCTGCACGTATTCGCAGTTGAAATTACCAATTTTTTTACCCAACATATGCCAAATACTGAAAGCGGCGTTTGGTCACATTTGTCTCAATCCCCCCTGCAGTTTTCAAAATATCCAAACATCCCAATTTCGAGGCCTGAGCCATATTTTGAGCCAAATTCTGGCTCTCTGCACGATTCGCAGTTTGAAATTACGACTTTTTTACCCAACATATACCAAGTACAGAAGCGCGTTTGTCACATTTGTCCCAAACCCCCCCTGCAGTTTTCAAAATATCCCAAACATCCAATTTCGAGGCCTGAGCCATATTTTGGAGCCAAATTCTGGCTCTATGCACGTATTCGCGGTTTGAAATTACGAGACTTTATCCCCAACATATGCCTTGTTCTGAAAGCGGCAGTGAGTCACATTTCGCACAAGCTCCCCTACAGTTTTCGAAATATCCAAATATCCCAATTTTGAGGCCTGAGCTATATTTTGGAGTCAAATTCAAGCTCTCTGCACGTTTTCGCAGTTTGAAATTACGACTTTAT
Source organism: Procambarus clarkii (assembly GCF_040958095.1). Taxonomy (NCBI): domain Eukaryota; kingdom Metazoa; phylum Arthropoda; class Malacostraca; order Decapoda; family Cambaridae; genus Procambarus; species Procambarus clarkii. The sequence goes on from NC_091159.1 coordinate 2,473,041, forward strand.
TCAAACATATGCCAAGTCCTGAAAGAGGCAGTGAGTCACGTTTTGCACAAACTCCCTTCCAGTTTTCGAAATATCCCAAATATCCCAATTTCGACACCTGAGCCATATTTTGGAGTCTAATTCAAGCTCTCTGCACGTATTCGCAGTTTGAAATTACGACTTTTTATACTCAACATATGCCAAGTTCTGAAAGCGGCGTTTGGTCAAATTTGTCCCAAACCCCCCTGCAATTTTCAAAATATCCCAAACATCCCAATTTCGAGGACTGAGCAATATTTTGGAGCCAAATGCTGGCTCTCTGCACCTATTCGCAGTTTGAAATTACGACTTTTTTATACCCAACATATGCCAAGTACTGAACGCGGGATTTGGTCACATTTGTCCCAACCCCCCCCCCCTGTAGTTTTCAAAATATCCCAAACATCCCTATTTTGAGGCCTAAGCCAAATTTTGGAGCCAAATTCTGGCTCTATGCACGTATTCGTGGTTTGAAATTACGACATTTTATACCCACATATGCCAAGTCCTGAAAGCGGCATGCAGTGAGTCACATTTCGCACAAACTCTACTGCAGTTTTGAAATATACCAAATATCCCTATTTTGAGGCCTGAGCCATATTTTGGAGCCAAATTCAGGCTCTCTGCACGTATTCGCAGTTTGAAACTACAACTTTTTTATACCCAACATATGCCAAGTACTGAAAGCGGCGTTTGGTTACATTTGTCCCAAACCTCCCAGCAGTTTAAAAAATATCCCAAACATCCCAATTTCGAGCACAGAGCAATATTTTTGAGCCAAATTCTAGCTCTATTCAAGTATTCGCAGTTTAAAATTACCTTTTTATACCCAACATATGCCAAGTCATGAAAGCGGCAGTGAGTCAAATTTTGCACAAACTCCCCTGCAGTTTTCGAAATATCCCAAACATCCCAATTTCGAGGCCTGATCCATATTTTGGAGCCAAACTCTGGCTCTCTGCATGTATTCGCAGTTTGAAATTACCACATTTTATACCCAACATATGCCAAGTACTGAAAGCGGCGTTTGGTCACATTTGTCTCAATCCCCCCTGCAGTTTCAAAATATCCCAAACATCCCAATTTCGAGGCCTGAGCCATATTTTGGAGCTAAATTCTGGCTCTCTGCATGTATTCACAGTTTGAAATTACGACTTTTTTATACCCAACATATACCAAGTACAGAAAGCGGCGTTTGGTCACATTTGTCCCAAACCCCCCTGCAGTTTTCAAAATATCCCAAACATCCCAATTTTGAGGCCTGAGCCATACTTTGGAACCAAATTCTTGCTCTATGCACGTATTCGCGGTTTGCAATTACGAGATTTTATACCAAACATATGCCAAGTTTTGAAAGCGGCAGTGAGTCACATTTCGCACAAACTCCCCTGCAGTTTTCGAAATATCCCAAATATCCCAATTTTGAGGCCTGAGCCATATTTTGGAGCCAAATTCTGGCTCTCTGCACGTATTCGCAGTTTGAAATTACGACTTCTTATGCCCAACATATGCCAAGTAATGAAATTGGCGTTTGGTCACATTTGTCCCAAACCTCCCTGCAGTTTTCAAAATATCTAAAACATCTCAATATCGAGGCATGAGCTTTTTGGAGCCAAATTCTGGCTCTCTGCACGTATTCGCAGTTTGAAATTACGACTTTTTATACCCAACCAAGTAGTGAAAGCGGCGTTTTGTCACATTTGTCTCAATCCCCCCTGCAGATTTCAAAATATCCCAAACATCCCAATTTCGAGGCCTGAGCCATATTTTGGAGCCAAGTTCTGGCTCTCTGCACGTATTCGAAATTTGAAATTACGAGTTTTTGATACCCAACATATACCAAGTACTGAAAGCGGCGTTTGGTCACATTTGTCCCAAACCCTCCCTACAGTTTTCAAAATATCACAAACATCCCAATTTCGAGGCCTGAGCCATATTTTGGAGCCAAATTCTGGCTCTCTGAACGTATTCGCAGTTTGAAATTACGACTTTTTTGTACCCAACATATGCCCAGTACTGAACGCGGCGTTTGGTCACATTTGTCCCAATCCCCCCCTGTAGTTTTCAAAATATCCCAAACATCCCAATTTCGTGGCCTGAGCCATATTTTGGAGCAAAATTCAGGCTCTATGCACGTATTCGCGGTTTGAAATTACGAAATTTTTTACCCAACATATGCCAAGTACTGAAAGCGGTAGTGAGTCACATTTCGCACAAACTCCCTTGCAGTTTTCGAAATATCCCAAATATCCAATTTCGACGCCTGAGCCATATTTTGAGCCAAATTCTGGCTCTCTGCCCGTATTCGCAGTTTGAAATTACGACTTTTTATACCCAACATATGCCAAGTACTGAAAGCAGCAGTGAGTCACATTTCGCACAAACTCCCCTGCAGTTTTCAAAATATCCCAAATATCCCAATTTCGAGGCCTGAGCAATATTTTGGTGCCAAATTTTGGCTCTCTGCAAGTATTCGCAGTTTGATATTACGACTTTTTATACCCAACATATGCCATGTACTGAAAGCGGCAGTGAGTCACATTTTGCACAAACTCCCCTGCAGTTTTCAAAATATCCCAAACATCCCACTTTCGAGGCCTGATCCATATTTTGGAGCCAAATTCAAGCTCTCTGCACGTATTCGCAGTTTGAAATTACGACTTTTTACCCAACATATGCCAAGTTCTGAAAGCGGCGTTTGGTCATATTGCTCCCAAACCCCCCTGGAGTTTTCAAAATATCCCTGTGACAATAATCTCCTTCAAGAGATTGAGCCTGCTCTTCCCTCCACAATTACGTCGTTACAACTATATAAAACTACTATGGAAGAAATGTCCAACAACGACAACAACACCAGCAAGGTTTGCCAGAGAGCAAAACGTATGCAGCCAGGAACACCTGCTCAGACTCAAACCGCCAAACTACCCGTCTTGCTGCCGGCTCCTCTGATTGGTCGCCGGTCGGGCTGCAACTGCACTCCCCCCCCCCCATACTACTTGATGTCTGGGGCCGCCACGACCTCAGTCCTCAGAATATTCCGTGCTTTCACACAGTTAACATTTCTCCCTGCTAGACGTAAGCTTTGGCGTACGTGTACTGAGAGAGGTGATAACTTAAAGCCAATATTCCAGCACCTCCCATTTTTTGTATATTGCACTTCTTGTTATTTTGCTCACTTGTCTTAACGTAACTTTTCATTGTGTCATTTAATTATTCTTATTATTTTGATTGATTTTATTATACGAATTTGTATGTCCATTTTATTCATGTTTTGTTTATTTAACGTAATTAAAATTTCATTGTTAAAGTTTACTTGTGTTTTGTGTGTCTTCTCCTTACCTTACCACAGACGAAGTTCCAGATTTTCTATTATTTTTTTAATACTATGTGACGAGGCCATACCCCTAGCTTTGAACAGCCGAACACCAACGCGTTACCGTCACATATTATATGGGGGCCTGTCCGGGAGCTTCACTCAGGTACTGGTGCCAAGTGGTAATTTATGGTAAGCGTATTTAACTTTGTTAACGTAGCTTTACTATTTTTCATATTCATTTCATTTTTATAAGGTGCGGTGTATTGTGCATTACGAGAGTAACATATAGTGAAGGTGAGACAACTTTGGATTACGTGGTGACTGTAGGCCGCAGTCATACTCTTAATTGGTCATCTCTCCCTCCGTGTTATTACTCGTGTTTACCATCTTTGTCCCTTGGATATTTCTCATTTTGACAGATCATCATATTGGTACCCTGGTACTCTGGTCTGCCCCGGGTCAAGAGTACCCAATCTTCTGCAATCTGACTGTAGGAGGATAAAGAGGGCCATAGTTCCTCTAGCTCGAACTGTAGTTGCTGAATTGGGACCTCAGCAGCAGTTCTCGTCACCAGTTGACACCTCGCACCCCTACACGTCAGTCAGAGATGATGATACATACAACGGTAGGGAATTAGCTTACTTTTTCAGAGCACAAAAGTTCGCTAATTCTGTAAGTATCATATTAAATTCAGTAGGAAAAACTTGCTTTATGTCCTATAGAGACTTGGCAAGGTATGCCTACATCCTTGGACTGCCAATTTTACTTTTGAGGCAATTTACTGTTTCATTTGTTTTCGAAACTCTGTTTCATTTATTAGTAGGATTTTCTTGCCCTTATCCTCTTACATGAGTACCGGGTACAAGATTTCCTGCGCCCTTGATTTAATTTAATCATTTAACATCTTTTACTTAACTTTAATTGTTAAAGATCTCACAGGATAGGTACCAGTTGCCACGTTGTCCTGTTTCTGACATTCACTATTGAATATTCGTGTACCTTTATTTGCTAATTTCACCATGTTTCGTCTCCAAGCTTTCCGTGCAAATCCAGCAGGTGAAATAGGGACTTTAAGTCGTGCCAAGAGGACTGAATTACAAACTCTTGCACATGAGTATCAACTAGAAGTTCCCTACCAAGCCAACAAAAATGACCTATACAACCTGTTGCTGGATTACTATTTAGAGCAAGGTAAGATAGACTCTGAAACTCATGAAACTTACTATATTGCAGATAAAACTGATTTGGCAACGCTGAAACTCAAACTAGAGCTGGCCAAGATTGAACGTGAGCAGCAAAGGGAAGCCCTCGAACAACAAGAACGAGCTGCTGCCATACGAAGGGAAGAACAAGAACGTGAGATTGCCTTACTCCAGGAGCGGGAACGAGTACAGCTTGAAACACTCCAGGAGCGAGAACGCTTACGGCTTGAAACCAAACAACGCGAGTTGGAGATGCAACGCGAACATGACAAGCAACAAGCGACTCTGGCTCTAGAGTGTCGTCAACGCGAAATCGCCTTGGAAACTTCACACTTCACTCAACGCCAGCAAGCTACTGCCAATCTTCCCGTCAGTTTTAATATATCACATGCAAGTAAGTTAATGCCATCCTTTGTAGAAGCAGAAGTTGATGTGTTCTTTACCACCTTTGAAACCCTTGCTAATCAACTCATTTGGCCTGTCGACCAATGGGCCACGCTTCTCAGAGTCCATCTTACAGGTAGAGCTGCAGTCACACTCAGTACTTTGGCGTCTGAGAATGACTACCAGACTCTGAAACAAGCAGTGTTGGACGCCTACCTACTTTCCACAGAAAGTTATAGAAGGAAATTCCGTGACCACATGAAGGCAAGTACCACTACCTTCCTCGAGTTTGCTAACACGAAACGGAGGTATTTCATGAAATGGCTGGAAGCAGCACATGTCTCTACTTTTACAGAACTCGTCAACCTGATGCTTGTTGAAGAATTCTTGAGGCGTGTGCCGCCTCCTGTCCGCCTCTACTTAGCAAATAAAGACGAAACCGACTACCTGAAGTGTGCTAAGTCGGCTGACACTTACAGCCTCATCCACCGGCTGACACCCGAACCATCCTCCAGTAAGAAGTCGTGGTACAGTTACGAGAAAGTGAGCCCCGATCAAGCTGGTTCACAACTGTACTGCAAGTATTGTAGACTCTCTGGACGTACCATAGACAAGTGTGGTAAGTCTCAATACAAGGGAACCACTGACCAACAAAAACCCAAACCAACTCCTCCTAAGTCCGGTAAGCCTGTGATGAATGTTGGTGTTAATGTTAATGATCTTTCTCTTTTCAGTAACCACCTGTATACTGGAACTGTCTCTGCCAACGGTTCAAATCCGGAGGGACGTTTTAAATTGAAGATCTTGAGGGACACAGCGGCTCTTCAATCGATCATCTTGAAGTCGGCTGTGCCCAACATCGTCTACACCGGAGAAACTGTCTTCATCACCGACCTCACTGCTACCACTCCATACCCTCTCGCCAGAGTCCACCTGGATTGTCCCTACGTGAAAGGAGAAGTCCAAGTCGCCGTCAGGGAAAAGCCTTTTCCCATGCCTGGAGTGCAACTTCTCCTAGGCAACGACTTGGCAGAAGACCTGCAACCGACCAACCTGATCGTCATGGACAAACCCCAGGTGTGTAACTCTGTGCCAAGTAACCCTATTCTAGAGTATGTTCCAGCAGAGGTTCAAGAGAGTGATGAAGTTTCTCCTCCGGTTCTCGTGACCACCCGTGCACAAGCCGCACGTCCACAGCCAGCTGACTCTACTGCTACCGCTGTCCCTCAAGACCCTCAGAAACTCCCCCCGCATCTGACCAAGTTGGAGTTCCGTAAGTTGCAGAGGGAAGATCTTACTTTAACACCATTGTTTTTCCAGGCTGAGACTCAACCCGACAGTATTCCTGGGTTCTTCCTAGAGAACGACTTGCTCTACCGCAGATATAGACCCAGTAAACTGAAGGAGGAGGACGATTGGGCCAACATCGAACAACTTGTGATTCCTACCAGCCTGCGGCCCACTATTCTACACCTGGCCCACGGAGCACTCTCCCACTACGGCTTCAACAAGACTTACCATGGAATTCGTCAAGACTACTACTGGCCAGGTATGGTAAATAACGTCAAACAGTACGTAAAACAGTGTCATACATGTCAGATGGCAGGCAAACCGAACATCTCCATTCCCAGAGCGCCACTGATTCCCATACAGGTGCCTGCGGAACCTTTCCACAGACTCATAATAGACTGTGTTGGTCCTTACCTCGGACCAGTTCAGGTAACGCCTACATCCTAACCATCCTGTGTCCTACCACCAGATTTCCCATAGCAGTTCCAGTGAAGAACATCACGGCTGCTACGGTTATAAAACATCTATTGAAGATCTTCACTCAATACGGATTTCCCAGGGAGATTCAGAGCGACTGTGGTACCAACTTCACCAGTGATCTCTTCAAGAGGACACTGGAAGAGTTCAACATCAAACAGGTATTGTCCTGCCCCTATCATCCTGCTTCACAGGGTTCTCTTGAACGTAGTCATCAGACAATCAAAGCACTCTTGAAAAAGTTTTGTAGTGAAACCTGTAAGGATTGGGATAAGCAGATCGACCTTATAATGTGTATTTACAGAAGTCTCCCCAATGAGTCCCTAGGAGTATCTCCTTATGAGATGCTCTACGGCCGTAAGTGCCGTACTCCCCTTAAGGCTTTCAAAGACTCTCTCAGAGATGCCACCTTCAGTGAGCATCAGAATGTGCCCCAGTTTCTTCAAAACCTTCAACACATTCTAGAGAGAGTCCACCGTTTTGCACATGATAATCTATTGAAAGCCCAGGAGAGAATGAAGACTCATTACGACCAGACCAGCAAAGTAAGAAAATTCAAGCCGGGAGACTTCGTCCTTGCATACTTCCCTATCCCAGGTTCACCTTTCCAAAACAGGTTTTCAGGACCCTACCGCGTCAAAGAGTGCAGGAATAACAACAACTACGTAATAGAGACTCCAGATAGGCGGCGGAAGACCCAGCTGTGCCACGTCAACCTCCTGAAGCAATATAATGGTATTCCTCCCACTGTCCTAATTAACTATTCCACCTTCACAGAACCCTTCATCCACAGTGAGACCTTCCCAGCTTCTCCTCCCGAAAGCACTGACAAGGAGTCAGCGCTTTCTAATTCAGAAATCCTTAATGATCTTCCCAAATACTTTCAGGATAATCATAGTGCACCTCTCGTCAAGATCTTCAGAGAACATCAAGAGTTGTTCCGAGATGACCCCCAAGAGTGTAATGTTACCCAGCACGACCTTCAACTGCTCCCCGACACCCGGGCGATTCGTCAACCTTTCTACCGAATCAGCCCGAGCAAGAAGGAAGTCATGCGTGCTGAGGTGCAGTACCTCTTGGATCATGGACTGGCTACACCTTGTGAGTCCCCCTGGGCCTCACCTTGTATCTTGGTGCCCAAACCCCAAGGTAAGGTGCGGTTATGTACCGACTATCGTAAACTGAACAATGTAACTGTCAAGGATGCTTACCCCTTGCCAAGGATAGATGACATCCTTGATGCCATTGGTAGTGCCCAGTACTTGTCCCAAGTGGACTTGCTTAAGGGGTACTATCAAGTGTGTCTAACGGAGCGCGCTAAAGAGATATCAGCCTTCATCACTCCTTTTGGACTTTTCAGATATGAACGCCTTCCTTTCGGACTATGTAATGCCCCGGCCACCTTTCAGAGAGCTGTCAACCGTGTCATCCAGGGCTTGGATAACACATACGCCTACCTGGACGATATCGTCGTAGCCTCCAACACCTGGAGTGAACATCTGCTCCAGCTGCGACGTCTGTTCTCCAAGCTCCTGACAGGCGGCCTCACCATCAACCTGGGCAAGTCCACTTTCGCGAAAGGTAAAGTGCGTTATCTGGGTCATGTTATTGGGAGTGGCAGCATAGCTCCGTTAGACTCACACACTCAAGCCATCCAACAGTATCCTCAGCCTACCACCAGGAAGCAGCTCCTGCGCTTCCTTGGTCTTGCCTCCTACTACCGTAGGTTTGTGAGGAATTTCAGTACAGTCGCCACACCTCTAATTCTATTAACCAGTCCCAAGCAACGGTATAATTGGACCTTGCAGCAAACCGTTGCTTTCGAACAACTCAAATTCCTCCTTGTTCTAACCCCATTCTCGCCTCTCCAGATATCACCAAGCCTTTCGTCCTTCATGTCGACGCCAGTGGTACCGGCGTTGGTGGTGTCCTGATGCAACAACGAGGCGAGGAGGTTCTACCTGTCAGCTACTACAGCTACAAACTGAAACCACACCAGAGGAACTACAGCACTATTGAAAAGGAGCTACTATCCATCGTCCTGAACCTCCAACACTTAGCTCCGTACCTACAAGGCGCCAGGTCTACCACCATCTTCTCAGACCACAACCCTCTCCGCTTCCTACATCAAGCCCAATTCACCAACCAGCGTCTTCTACGATGGGCTCTGTATTTACAAGATTTCAACCTGGAGATCCGCTATATCAAGGGTTCTGACACCACCATAGCCGATGCCCTCTCCAGAGTTTATGAAGTAGAAGCGACTCCATCCATTACTCAACCACATAACGACGTACTTCTTCCAGAACCGCAGGCTTCGGGGGAGAGTTGTGACAATAATCTCCTTCAAGAGATTGAGCCTGCTCTTCCCTCCACAATTACGTCGTTACAACTATATAAAACTACTATGGAAGAAATGTCCAACAACGACAACAACACCAGCAAGGTTTGCCAGAGAGCAAAACGTATGCAGCCAGGGACACCTGCTCAGACTCAAACCGCCAAACTACCCGTCTTGCTGCCGGCTCCTCTGATTGGTCGCCGGTCGGGCTGCAACTGCACTCCCCCCCCCCCATACTACTTGATGTCTGGGGCCGCCACGACCTCAGTCCTCAGAATATTCCGTGCTTTCACACAGTTAACATTTCTCCCTGCTAGACGTAAGCTTTGGCGTACGTGTACTGAGAGAGGTGATAACTTAAAGCCAATATTCCAGCACCTCCCATTTTTTGTATATTGCACTTCTTGTTATTTTGCTCACTTGTCTTAACGTAACTTTTCATTGTGTCATTTAATTATTCTTATTATTTTGATTGATTTTATTATACGAATTTGTATGTCCATTTTATTCATGTTTTGTTTATTTAACGTAATTAAAATTTCATTGTTAAAGTTTACTTGTGTTTTGTGTGTCTTCTCCTTACCTTACCATAGACGAAGTTCCAGATTTTCTATTTTTTTTTTAATACTATGTGACGAGGCCATACCCCTAGCTTTGAACAGCCGAACACCAACGCGTTACCGTCACAATCCCAAACATCCCAATTTCGAGCACAGAGCAATATTTTTGAGCCAAATTCTAGCTCTATTCAAGTATTCGCAGTTTAAAATTACCTTTTTATACCCAACATATGCCAAGTCATGAAAGCGCAGTGAGTCAAATTTTGCACAAACTCCCCTGCAGTTTTCGAAATATCCCAAACATCCCAATTTCGAGGCCTGATCCATATTTTGGAGCCAAACTCTGGCTCTCTGCACGTATTCGCAGTTTGAAATTACGACTTTTTTATACCCAATATATGCCAAGTACTGAATGTGGCGTTTGGTAACATTTGTCCCAAACCCCCCTGCAGTTTTCAAAATATCCCAAACATCCCAATTTCGAGGCCTGAGCCATATTTTGGAGCCAAATTCTTGCTCTATGCCCGTATTCGCGGTTTGAAATTACGCCATTTTATACCCAACATATGCCAAGTCCTAAAAGCGGCAGTGAGTCACATTTCGCACAAACTCTCCTGCAGTTTTCGAAATATCCCAAATATCCCAATTTCGAGGCCTGAGCAATATTTTGGAGCCAAATTCTGGCTCTCTGCACGTATTCGCAGTTTGAAATTACGATTTTTTATACCCAATATATGCCAAGTACTGAAAGCGGTAGTGAGTCACATTTGTCCCAAACCTCCCTGCAGTTTTCAAAATATCTCAAACATCCAATTTCGTGGCCTGAGCCATATTTTGGAGACAAATTCTGGTTCTATGCACGTATTCGCAGTTTGAAATTACGACTTTTTATACCCAAAATATGCGAAGTACTGAAAGCGGCGTTTTGTCACATTTGTCCCAAACCTACCTGCAGTTTTCAAAATATCCCAAACATCCCAATAACGAGGTCCGAGCCATATTTTGGAGTCAACATCTGGATCTCTGCACGTATTCACAGTTTGATATTGCGACTTTTTATACCCAACATATGCCAAGTACTGAAAGTGGCAGTGAGTCACATTTTGCACAAACTCCCCTGCAGTTTTCAAAATATCCCAAACATCCCAATTTCGAGGCCTGAGCCATATTTTGGAACCAAATATTGGCTCTCTGCACGTATTCGCAGATTGAAATTACGACTTTTTATACCCAACATATGCCAAGTACTGAAAGTGGCGTTAAATCATTTGTCCCAAACCTCCCTGCAGTTTTCAAAATATCCCAAACATCCCAATTTCGAGACCTGAGCCATATTTTCGAGCCAAATTCTGGCTCTATGCACGTATTCGCAGATAGAAATTACGACTTTTTATACCCAACATATGCCAAGTCCTGAAAGTGGCAGTGAGTCAAATTGTGCACAAACTACCCCTGCAGTTTTCGAAATATCCCAAATATCCCAATTTCGAGGCCTGAGCTATATTTTGGAGCCAAATTTTGGCTCTCTGCACGTATTCGCAGTTTGAAATTACGACTTTTTTATACCCAAAATATGTGAAGTACTGAAAGCGGCGTTTTGTCACATTTGTCCCAAACCTCCCTGCAGTTTTCAAAATATTACAAACATCCCAATATCGAGGTCTGAGCCATATTTTGGAGTCAACGTCTGGATCTCTGCACGTATTCACAGTTTGATAATACGACTTTTCATACCCAACATATGCCAAGTACTGAAAGTGGCAGTGAGTCACATTTTGCACAAACTCCCCTGTAGTTTTCAAAATATCCCTAACATTCCAATTTCGAGGCCTGAGCCATATTTTGGAACCAAATATTGGCTCTCTGCACGTATTCGCAGATTGAATTTATGACTTTTTATACCCAACATATGCCAAGTACTGAAAGTGGCGTTAAATCACATTTGTCCCAAACCTCCCTGCAGTTTTCAAAATATCCCAAACATGCTAATTTCGAGGCCTGAGCCATATTTTGAAGCCAAATTCTGGCTCTCTGCACGTATACGCAGTTTGAAATTACGACTTTTTATAACCAACATATGCCAAGTACTGAAAGCGGCGTTTGGTCACATTTGTCCCAAACCCCCCTGCAGTTTTCAAAATATCCCAAACATCTCAATTTCGAGGCCTGAGCAATATTTTGGAGCCAAATTCTGGCTCTATGCATGTATTCGCGTTTGAAATTACGACATTTTATACCCAACATATGCCAAGTCCTGAAAGCGGCAGTGAGTCACATTTCGCACAAACTCCCCTGCAGTTTTTGAAATATCATAAAAATCCCAATTTTGAGGCCTGAGCCATATTTTGGATCCAAATTCTGGCTCTCTGCACGTATTCGCAGTTTGAAATTACAACTTTTTTATACCCAACATATGCCAAGTACTGAAAGCATCGTTTGGTCACATTTGTCTCAATCCCCCCTGCAGTTTTCAAAATATCCCAAACATCCCAATTTCGAGGCCTGAGCCATATTTTGGAGCTAAATTCTGGCTCTCTGCACGTATTCACAGTTTGAAATTACGACTTTTTTATACCCAACATATACCAAGTACAGAAAGCGGCGTTTGGTCACATTTGTCCCAAACCCCCCTGCAGTTTTCAAAATATCCCAAACATCCCAATTTCGAGGCCTGAGCCATATTTTGGAACCAAATTCTGGCTCTATGCACGTATTCGCGGTTTGAAATTACGAGATTTTATACCAAAAATATGCCAAGTTTTGAAAGCGGCATTGAGTCACATTTCGCACAAACTCCCCTGCAGTTTTCGAAATATCCGAAATATCCCAATTTTGAGGCCTGAGCCATATTTTGGAGCCAAATTCTGGCTCTCTGCACGTATTCGCAGTTTGAAATTACGACTTTTTATACCCAACATATGCCAAGTAATGAAGGTGGCGTTTGGTCACATTTGTCCCAAACCTCCCTGCAGTTTTCAAAATATCCCAAACATCTCAATATCGAGGCATGAGCCATATTTTGGAGCCAAATTCTGGCTCTCTGCATGTATTCGCAGTTTGAATTTATGAATTTATATACCCAACATATGCCAAGTACTGAAAGCGGCGTTTTGTCACATTTGTCTCAATCCCCCCAGTTTTCAAAATATCCCAAACAACCCAATTTCGAGGCCTGAGCCATATTTTGGAGCCAAGTTCTGGCTCTCTGCACGTATTCGAAATTTGAAATTACGACTTTTTGATACCCAACATATACCAAGTACTGAAAGCGGCGTTTGGTCACATTTGTCCCAAACCCTCCCTGCAGTTTTCAAAATATCACAAACATCCCAATTTCGAGGCCTGAGCCATATTTTGGAGCCAAATTCTGGCTCTCTGAACGTATTCGCAGTTTGAAATTACGACTTTTTTGTACCCAACATATGCCAGTACTGAACGCGGCGTTTGGTCACATTGTCCCAATCCCCCTGTAGCTTTCAAAATATCCCAAACATCCCAATTTTGTGGCCTGAGCCATATTTTGGAGCAAAATTCAGGCTCTATGCACGTATTCGCGGTTTGAAATTACGACATTTTTACCCAACATATGCCAAGTCCTGAAAGCGGCAGTGAGTCACATTTCGCACAAACTCCTTTGCAGTTTTCGAAATATCCCAAATATCCCAATTTCGACGCCTGAGCCATATTTTGGAGCCAAATTCTGGCTCTCTGCCCGTATTCGCAGTTTGAAATTACGACTTTTTATACCCAACATATGCCTAGTACTGAAAGCAACAGTGAGTCACATTTCGCACAAACTCCCCTGCAGTTTTCAAAATATCCCAAATATCCCAATTTCGAGGCCTGAGCAATATTTTGGAGCCAAATTTTGGCACTCTGCAAGTATTCGCAGTTTGATATTACGACCTTTTATACCCAACATATGCCATGTACTGAAAGCGGCAGTGAGTCACATTTTGCACAAACTCCCCTGCAGTTTTCAAAATATCCCAAACATCCCACTTTCGAGGCCTGAGCCATATTTTGGAGCCAAATTCAAGCTCTCTGCACGTATTCGCAGTTTGAAATTACGACTTTTTATACCCAACATATGCCAAGTTCTGAAAGCGGCGTTTGGTCATATTGGTCCCAAACCCCCTGGAGTTTTCAAAATATCCCAAACATCCCAATTTCGAGGACAGAGCAATATTTATGAGCTAAATTCTAGCTCTATGCAAGTATTCGCAGTTTAAAATTACCTTTTTTTACCCAACATATGCCAAGTCATGAAAGCGGCAGTGAGTCAAATTTTGCACAAACTCCCCTGCAGTTTTCGAAATATCCCAAATATCCCAATTTTGAGGCCTGAGCCATATTTTGGAGCCAAATTCTGGCTCTCTGCACATATTCGCGGTTTAAAATTACGAATTTTTATACCCAACATATGCCAAGTACTGAAAGTGGCGTTTGGTCACATTCGTCCTAAACCTCATTGCAGTTTTAAAAATATCCTAAACATCCCAATTTTAAGGCCTGATTCACATTTTGGAGCCAAATTCTGGCTCTCTGCACGTATTCGCAGTTTGAAATTACGATTTTTTATACCCAATATATGCCAAGTACTGAAAGCGGTAGTGAGTCACATTTGTCCCAAACCTCCCTGCAGTTTTCAAAATATCCCAAACATCCCAATTTCGTGGCCTGAGCCATATTTTGGAGCCAAATTCTGGTTCTATGCACGTATTCGCAGCTTGAAATTACGACTTTTTATACCCAAAATATGCGAAGTACTGAAAGCGGCGTTTTGTCACATTTGTCCCAAACCTCCCCGCAGTTTTCAAAATATTCCAAACATCCCAATATCGAGGTCCGAGCCATATTTTGGAGTCAACGTCTGGATCTCTACACGTATTCACAGTTTGATATTGCGAATTTTTATACCCAACATATGCCAAGTATTGAAAGTGGCAGTGAGTCACATTTTGCACAAACTCCCCTGCAGTTTTCAAAATATCCCAAACATCCCAATTTCGAGACCTGAGCCATATTTTGGAACCAAATATTGGCTCTCTGCACATATTCGCAGATTGAAATTACGACTTTTTATACCCAACATATGCCAAGTACTGAAAATGGCGTTAAATCACATTTGTCCCAAACCTCCCTGTAGCTTTCAAAATATCGCCAAACATCCCAATTTCGAGACCTGAGCCATATTTTCGAGCCAAATTCTGGCTCTATGCACGTATTCGCAGATAGAAATTACGACTTTTTATACCCAACATATGCCAAGTCCTGAAAGTGGCAGTGAGTCACATTTTGCACAAACTACCCCCTGCAGTTTTCGAAATATCCCAAATATCCCAATTTCGAGGCCTGAGCTATATTTTGGAGCCAAATTTTGGCTCTCTGCACGTATTCGCAGTCTGAAATTACGACTTTTTTATACCCAAAATATGCGAAGTACTGAAAGCGGCGTTTTGTCACATTTGTCCCAAACCTCCCTGCAGTTTTCAAAATATCCCAAACATCCCAATATCTAGGTCTGAGCCATATTTTGGAGCCAACGTCTGGCTCTCTGCACGTATTCACAGTTTGATAATACGACTTTTCATACCCAACATATGCCAAGTACTGAAAGTGGCAGTGAGTCACATTTTGCACAAACTCCCCTGCAGTTTTCAAAATATCCCAAATATCCCAATTTCGAGGCCTTAGCCATGTTTTGGAGCAAAATGCTGGCTCTCTGCACGTATTCGCAGTTTGAAATTGCGACTTGTTTATACCCAACATATGCCAAGTACTGGCGCGGCGTTTGGTTACATTTGTCCCAAACCTCCCTGCAGTTTTCAAAATATCCCAAACATCCCAATATCGAGGGCTGAGCCATATTTTGGAGCCAACGTCTGGCTCTCTGCACGTATTCATATTTTGATATTACGGCTTTTTATACCCAACATATGCCAAGTACTGAAAGTGGCAGTGAGTCACATTTTGCGCAAACTCCCCTGTAGTTTTCAAAATATCCCAAACATCCCAATTTCGAGGCCTTAGCCATATTTTGTGGGCAAAATTTGGCTCTATGCACGTATTCGCGGTTTAAAATTACAAAATTTTATAACCAACATATGCCAAGTCCTGAAAGCGGCAGTGAGTCACATTTCGCACAAACTCCCCTGCAGTTTTCGAAATATCCCAAATATCCCAATTTTGAGGCCTGAGCTATATTTTGGAGCCAAATTCTGGCTCTCTGCACGTATTCACAGTTTGAAATTACGACTTTTTTATACCCAACATATGCCAAGTACTGAAAGTGGCGTTTGGTGACATTTGTCCCAAACGCCCCCTGCAGTTTTCAAAATATCCCAAACATCATAATTTCGAGGCCTGAGCCATATTTTGGAGCCAAATTCTGGCTCTATGCACGTGTTCGCTGTTTGAAATTACGACATTTTTTAACCCAACATATGCAAAGTAATGAGAGCGGCATTGAGTCACATTTGGCACAAACTCCCCTGCAGTTTTCAAAAATATCACAAAAATCCCAATTTCGAGGCCTGAGCCATAATTTGGATCCAAATTCTGAGTCTCTGCACGTATTCGCAGTTTGAAATTGCGAATTTTATACTCAACATATGCCAAGTACTGAAAGCGGCGTTTGGTCACATTTGTCCCAATCTCCCCTGCAGTTTTCAAAATATCCCAAACATGCTAATTTCGAGGCCTGAGCCATAGTTTGGAGCAAAATTCTGGCTCTCTGCACGTATTGGCACTTTGAAATTACGACTTTATTTACCCAACATATGCCAAGTACTGAAAGCGGCAGTGAGTCACATTTTGCACAAACTCCCCTGCAGTTTTCGAAATATCCCAAATATCCCAATTTCGAGGCCTGAGCCATATTTTGGAGCCAAATTCTGGCTCTCTGCACGTATTCGCCGATTGAAATTGACTTTTTTATGCCCAACATATGCCAAGTACTGAAAGCCGTTTGTCACATTTGTCCAAACCTCCCTGCAGTTTTCAAATATCCCAAACATCCCAATATCGAGGCCTGAGTCCATATTTTGGAGCCAACGTCTGGCTCTGCACGTATTCATTTGAATTACGACTTTTTATACCCAACATATGCCAAGTAATGAAAGTGCAGTTGTCACATGTTGCCAAACTCCCTGCAGTTTTCAAATATCCCAAACATCCCAATTTCAGGCCTGAACATATTTTGTAGCCAAATCTGGCTCTCTGCGCACTATTCGCAGTTTGAATTACGACTTTTTATACCCAACATATGCCAAGTACTAAAAGCGGCGTTGGTCACATCTGTCTCAATCCCCCTGCAGTTTTCAAAATATCCCAAACATCTCAATTTCAAGGCCAGAGCCATATTTTTTTGCCAAATTCTGGCTCTCTGCACTATTCGCAGTTTGAAATTGCGACTTTTTATACCCAACATATGCCAAGTACTGAAAGCGGCGTTTGGTTACATTTGTCCCAAACCTCCCTGCAGTTTTCAAAATATCCCAAACATCCCAATATCGAGGCTGAGCCATATTTTGGAGCCAACGTCTGGCTCTCTGCACGTATTCATATTTTGATATTACGGCTTTTTATACCCAACATATGCCAAGTACTGAAAGTGGCAGTGAGTCACATTTTGCGCAAACTCCCTGTAGTTTTCAAAATATCCCAAACATCCCAATTTCGAGGCCTTAGACATATTTTGGGGCAAATTTTGGCTCTATGCACGTATTCGCGGTTTGAAATTACGACATTTTATAACCAACATATGCCAAGTCCTGAAAGCGGCAGTGAGTCACATTTCGCACAAACTCCCCTGCAGTTTTCGAAATATCCCAAATATCCCAATTTTGAGGCCTGAGCTATATTTTGGAGCCAAATTCTGGCTCTCTGCATGTATTCACAGTTTGAAATTACGACTTTTTTATACCCAACATATGCCAAGTACTGAAAGTGGCGTTTGGTGACATTTGTCCCAAACGCCCCCTGCAGTTTTCAAAATATCCCAAACATCCCTATCGAGGGCTGAGACATATTTTGGAGCCAACGTCTGGCTCTCTGCACGTATTCATATTTTGATATTACGACTTTTTATACCAACATATGCCAAGTACTGAAAGTGGCAGTGAGTCACATTTTGCGCAAACTCCCCTGTAGTTTTCAAAATATCCCAAACATCCCAATTTCGAGGCCTTAGACATATTTTGGGGGCAAATTTTGGCTCTATGCACGTATTCGCAGTTTGAAATTACGACATTTTATAACCAACATATGCCAAGTCCTGAAAGCGGCAGTGAGTCACATTTCGCACAAACTCCCTGTAGTTTTCGAAATATCCCAAATATCCCAATTTTGAGGCCTGAGCATATTTTGGAGCCAAATTCTGTCACTCTGCACGTATTCACAGTTTGAAATTACGACTTTTTACCCAACATATGCCAAGTACTGAAAGTGGCGTTTGGTGACATTTGTCCCAAACGCCCCCTGTAGTTTTCAAAATATCCAAACATCACAATTTCGAGGCCTGAGCCATATTTTGGAGCCAAATTCTGGCTCTATGCACGTGTTCGCTGTTTGAAATTACGACATTTTATACCCAACATATGCCAAGTCCTGAGAGCGGCATTGAGTCACATTTGGCACAAACTCCCCTGCAGTTTTCAAAATATCACAAATATCCCAATTTCGAGGCCTGAGCCATAATTTGGATCCAAATTCTGGGTCTCTGCACGTATTCGCAGTTTGAATTTGCGAATTTTATACTCAACATATGCCAAGTACTGAAAGCGGCGTTTGGTCACATTTGTCTCAATCCCCCTGCAGTTTTCAAAATATCCCAAACATCTCAATTTCAAGGCCAGAGCCATATTTTTTGCCAAATTCTGGCTCTCTGCACGTATTCGCAGTTTGAAATTGCGACTTTTTATACCCAACATATGCCAAGTACTGAAAGCGGCGTTTGGTTACATTTGTCCCAAACCTCCCTGCAGTTTTCAAAATATCCCAAACATCCCAATATCGAGGCTGAGCCATATTTTGGAGCCAACGTCTGGCTCTCTGCACGTATTCATATTTTGATATTACGGCTTTTTATACCCATATGCCAAGTACTGAAAGTGGCAGTGAGTCACATTTTGCGCAAACTCCCTGTAGTTTTCAAAATATCCCAAACATCCCAATTTCGAGGCCTTAGACATATTTTGGGGGCAAATTTTGGCTCTATGCACGTATTCGCGGTTTGAAATTACGACATTTTATAACCAACATATGCCAAGTCCTGAAAGCGGCAGTGAGTCACATTTCGCACAAACTCCCCTGCAGTTTTCGAAATATCCCAAATATCCCAATTTTGAGGCCTGAGCTATATTTTGGAGCCAAATTCTGGCTCTCTGCATGTATTCACAGTTTGAAATTACGACTTTTTTATACCCAACATATGCCAAGTACTGAAAGTGGCGTTTGGTGACATTTGTCCCAAACGCCCCCTGCAGTTTTCAAAATATCCCAAACATCCCTATCGAGGGCTGAGACATATTTTGGAGCCAACGTCTGGCTCTCTGCACGTATTCATATTTTGATATTACGACTTTTTATACCCAACATATGCCAAGTACTGAAAGTGGCAGTGAGTCACATTTTGCGCAAACTCCCCTGTAGTTTTCAAAATATCCCAAACATCCCAATTTCGAGGCCTTAGACATATTTTGGGGGCAAATTTTGGCTCTATGCACGTATTCGCAGTTTGAAATTACGACATTTTATAACCAACATATGCCAAGTCCTGAAAGCGGGAGTGAGTCACATTTCGCACAAACTCCCCTGTAGTTTTCGAAATATCCCAAATATCCCAATTTTGAGGCCTGAGCTATATTTTGGAGCCAAATTCTGTCACTCTGCACGTATTCACAGTTTGAAATTACGACTTTTTTATACCCAACATATGCCAAGTACTGAAAGTGGCGTTTGGTGACATTTGTCCCAAACGCCCCCTGTAGTTTTCAAAATATCCCAAACATCACAATTTCGAGGCCTGAGCCATATTTTGGAGCCAAATTCTGGCTCTATGCACGTGTTCGCTGTTTGAAATTACGACATTTTATACCCAACATATGCCAAGTCCTGAGAGCGGCATTGAGTCACATTTGGCACAAACTCCCCTGCAGTTTTCAAAAATATCACAAATATCCCAATTTCGAGGCCTGAGCCATAATTTGGATCCAAATTCTGGGTCTCTGCACGTATTCGCAGTTTGAATTTGCGAATTTTATACTCAACATATGCCAAGTACTGAAAGCGGCGTTTGGTCACATTTGTCCCAATCTCCCCTGCAGTTTTCAAAATATCCCAAACATGCTAATTTCGAGGCCTGAGCCATAGTTTGGAGCCAAATTCTGGCTCTCTGCACGTATTGGCACTTTGAAATTACGACTTTATTTACCCAACATATGCCAAGTACTGAAAGCGGCAGTGAGTCACATTTTGCACAAACTCCCCTGCAGTTTTCGAAATATCCCAAATATCCCAATTTCGAGGCCTGAGCCATATTTTGGAGCCAAATTCTGGCTCTCTGCACGTATTCGCCGTTTGAAATTACGACTTTTTATACCCAACATATGCCAAGTACTGAAAGCAGCAGTTAGTCACATTTTGCACAAACTCCCCTGCAGTTTTCAAAATATCCCAAATATCCCAATTTCGAGGCCTTAACCATGTTTTGGAGCCAAATTCTGGCTCTATGCACGTATTCGCAGATTGAAATTATGACTTTTTATACCCAACATATGCCAAGTACTGAAAGCAGCAGTGAGTCACATTTTGCACAAACTCCCCTGCAGTTTTCAAAATATCCCAAATATCCCAATTTCGAGGCCTTAGCAATGTTTTGGAGCAAAATGCTGGCTCTCTGCACGTATTCGCAGTTTGAAATTGCGACTTGTTTATACCCAACTTATGCCAAGTACTGAAAGCGGCGTTTGGTTACATTTGTCCCAAACCTCCCTGCAGTTTTCAAAATATCCCAAACATCCCAATATCGAGGGCTGAGCCATATTTTGGAGCCAACGTCTGGCTCTCTGCACGTATTCATATTTTGATATTACGACTTTTTATACCCAACATATGCCAAGTACTGAAAGTGGCAGTGAGTCACATTTTGCGCAAACTCGCCTGTAGTTTTCAAAAGATCCCAAACATCCCAATTTCGAGGCCTTAGACATATTTTGGGGGCAAATTTTGGCTCTATGCACGTATTCGCAGTTTGAAATTACGACATTTTATAACCAACATATGCCAAGTCCTGAAAGCGGCAGTGAGTCACATTTCGCACAAACTCCCCTGCAGTTTTCGAAATATCCCAAATATCCCAATTTTGAGGCCTGAGCTATATTTTGGAGCCAAATTCTGGCTCTCTGCACGTATTCACAGTTTGAAATTACGACTTTTTTATACCCAACATATGCCAAGAACTGAAAGTGGCGTTTGGTGACATTTGTCCCAAACGCCCCCTGCAGTTTTCAAAATATCCCAAACATCCCAATTTCGAGGCCTGAGCCATATTTTGGAGCCAAATTCTGGCTCTATGCACGTGTTCGCTGTTTGAAATT
The DNA here is from genome assembly GCF_040958095.1 of Procambarus clarkii. Classification (NCBI taxonomy): domain Eukaryota; kingdom Metazoa; phylum Arthropoda; class Malacostraca; order Decapoda; family Cambaridae; genus Procambarus; species Procambarus clarkii. The sequence goes on from NC_091159.1 coordinate 2,494,229, forward strand.
ACGACATTTTTTAACCCAACATATGCAAAGTCCTGAGAGCGGCATTGAGTCACATTTGGCACAAACTCCCCTGCAGTTTTCAAAAATATCACAAAAATCCCAATTTCGAGGCCTGAGCCATAATTTGGATCCAAATTCTGGGTCTCTGCACGTATTCGCAGTTTGAAATTGCGAATTTTATACTGAACATATGCCAAGTACTGAAAGCGGCGTTTGGTCACATTTGTCCCAATCTCCCCTGCAGTTTTCAAAATATCCCAAACATGCTAATTTCGAGGCCTGAGCCATAGTTTGGAGCAAAATTCTGGCTCTCTGCACGTATTGGCACTTTGAAATTACGACTTTATTTACCCAACATATGCCAAGTACTGAAAGCGGCAGTGAGTCACATTTTGCACAAACTCCCCTGCAGTTTTCGAGATATCCCAAATATCCCAATTTCGAGGCCTGAGCCATATTTTGGAGCCAAATTCTGGCTCTCTGCACGTATTCGCCGTTTGAAATTACGACTTTTTATACAAAACATATGCCAAGTACTGAAAGCAGCAGTTAGTCACATTTTGCACAAACTCCCCTGCAGTTTTCAAAATATCCCTAATATCCCAATTTCGAGGCCTTAGCCATTTTTTGGAGCAAAATGCTGGCTCTCTGCACGCATTCGCAGTTTGAAATTGCGACTTTTTTATGCCCAACATATGCCAAGTACTGAAAGAGCCGTTTGGTCACATTTGTCCCAAACCTCCCTGCAGTTTTCTAAATATCCCAAACATCCCAATATCGAGGCCTGAGTCATATTTTGGAGCCAACGTCTGGCTCTTTGCACGTATTCATAATTTGATATTACGACTTTTTATACCCAACATATGCCAAGTAATGAAAGTGGCAGTGTGTCACATGTTGCGCAAACTACCCTGCAGTTTTCAAAATATCCCAAACATCCCAATTTCAAGGCCTGAACCATATTTTGTAGCCAAATTCTGGCTCTCTGCACTTATTCGCAGTTTGAAATTACGACTTTTTATACCCAACATATGCCAAGTACTAAAAGCGGCGTTTGGTCACATCTGTCTCAATCCCCCCTGCAGTTTTCAAAATATCCCAAACATCTCAATTTCAAGGCCAGAGCCATATTTTTTTGCCAAATTCTGGCTCTCTGCACGTATTCGCAGTTTGAAATTGCGACTTTTTATACCCAACATATGCCAAGTACTGAAAGCGGCGTTTGGTTACATTTGTCCCAAACCTCCCTGCAGTTTTCAAAATATCCCAAACATCCCAATATCGAGGGCTGAGCCATATTTTGGAGCCAACGTCTGGCTCTCTGCACGTATTCATATTTTGATATTACGGCTTTTTATACCCAACATATGCCAAGTACTGAAAGTGGCAGTGAGTCACATTTTGCGCAAACTCCCCTGTAGTTTTCAAAATATCCCAAACATCCCAATTTCGAGGCCTTAGACATATTTTGGGGGCAAATTTTGGCTCTATGCACGTATTCGCGGTTTGAAATTACGACATTTTATAACCAACATATGCCAAGTCCTGAAAGCGGCAGTGAGTCACATTTCGCACAAACTCCCCTGCAGTTTTCGAAATATCCCAAATATCCCAATTTTGAGGCCTGAGCTATATTTTGGAGCCAAATTCTGGCTCTCTGCATGTATTCACAGTTTGAAATTACGACTTTTTTATACCCAACATATGCCAAGTACTGAAAGTGGCGTTTGGTGACATTTGTCCCAAACGCCCCCTGCAGTTTTCAAAATATCCCAAACATCCCTATCGAGGGCTGAGACATATTTTGGAGCCAACGTCTGGCTCTCTGCACGTATTCATATTTTGATATTACGACTTTTTATACCCAACATATGCCAAGTACTGAAAGTGGCAGTGAGTCACATTTTGCGCAAACTCCCCTGTAGTTTTCAAAATATCCCAAACATCCCAATTTCGAGGCCTTAGACATATTTTGGGGGCAAATTTTGGCTCTATGCACGTATTCGCAGTTTGAAATTACGACATTTTATAACCAACATATGCCAAGTCCTGAAAGCGGCAGTGAGTCACATTTCGCACAAACTCCCCTGTAGTTTTCGAAATATCCCAAATATCCCAATTTTGAGGCCTGAGCTATATTTTGGAGCCAAATTCTGTCACTCTGCACGTATTCACAGTTTGAAATTACGACTTTTTTATACCCAACATATGCCAAGTACTGAAAGTGGCGTTTGGTGACATTTGTCCCAAACGCCCCCTGTAGTTTTCAAAATATCCCAAACATCACAATTTCGAGGCCTGAGCCATATTTTGGAGCCAAATTCTGGCTCTATGCACGTGTTCGCTGTTTGAAATTACGACATTTTATACCCAACATATGCCAAGTCCTGAGAGCGGCATTGAGTCACATTTGGCACAAACTCCCCTGCAGTTTTCAAAAATATCACAAATATCCCAATTTCGAGGCCTGAGCCATAATTTGGATCCAAATTCTGGGTCTCTGCACGTATTCGCAGTTTGAATTTGCGAATTTTATACTCAACATATGCCAAGTACTGAAAGCGGCGTTTGGTCACATTTGTCTCAATCCCCCCTGCAGTTTTCAAAATATCCCAAACATCTCAATTTCAAGGCCAGAGCCATATTTTTTTGCCAAATTCTGGCTCTCTGCACGTATTCGCAGTTTGAAATTGCGACTTTTTATACCCAACATATGCCAAGTACTGAAAGCGGCGTTTGGTTACATTTGTCCCAAACCTCCCTGCAGTTTTCAAAATATCCCAAACATCCCAATATCGAGGGCTGAGCCATATTTTGGAGCCAACGTCTGGCTCTCTGCACGTATTCATATTTTGATATTACGGCTTTTTATACCCAACATATGCCAAGTACTGAAAGTGGCAGTGAGTCACATTTTGCGCAAACTCCCCTGTAGTTTTCAAAATATCCCAAACATCCCAATTTCGAGGCCTTAGACATATTTTGGGGGCAAATTTTGGCTCTATGCACGTATTCGCGGTTTGAAATTACGACATTTTATAACCAACATATGCCAAGTCCTGAAAGCGGCAGTGAGTCACATTTCGCACAAACTCCCCTGCAGTTTTCGAAATATCCCAAATATCCCAATTTTGAGGCCTGAGCTATATTTTGGAGCCAAATTCTGGCTCTCTGCATGTATTCACAGTTTGAAATTACGACTTTTTTATACCCAACATATGCCAAGTACTGAAAGTGGCGTTTGGTGACATTTGTCCCAAACGCCCCCTGCAGTTTTCAAAATATCCCAAACATCCCTATCGAGGGCTGAGACATATTTTGGAGCCAACGTCTGGCTCTCTGCACGTATTCATATTTTGATATTACGACTTTTTATACCCAACATATGCCAAGTACTGAAAGTGGCAGTGAGTCACATTTTGCGCAAACTCCCCTGTAGTTTTCAAAATATCCCAAACATCCCAATTTCGAGGCCTTAGACATATTTTGGGGGCAAATTTGGCTCTATGCACGTATTCGCAGTTTGAAATTACGACATTTTATAACCAACATATGCCAAGTCCTGAAAGCGGGAGTGAGTCACATTTCGCACAAACTCCCCTGTAGTTTTCGAAATATCCCAAATATCCCAATTTTGAGGCCTGAGCTATATTTTGGAGCCAAATTCTGTCACTCTGCACGTATTCACAGTTTGAAATTACGACTTTTTTATACCCAACATATGCCAAGTACTGAAAGTGGCGTTTGGTGACATTTGTCCCAAACGCCCCCTGTAGTTTTCAAAATATCCCAAACATCACAATTTCGAGGCCTGAGCCATATTTTGGAGCCAAATTCTGGCTCTATGCACGTGTTCGCTGTTTGAAATTACGACATTTTATACCCAACATATGCCAAGTCCTGAGAGCGGCATTGAGTCACATTTGGCACAAACTCCCCTGCAGTTTTCAAAAATATCACAAATATCCCAATTTCGAGGCCTGAGCCATAATTTGGATCCAAATTCTGGGTCTCTGCACGTATTCGCAGTTTGAATTTGCGAATTTTATACTCAACATATGCCAAGTACTGAAAGCGGCGTTTGGTCACATTTGTCCCAATCTCCCCTGCAGTTTTCAAAATATCCCAAACATGCTAATTTCGAGGCCTGAGCCATAGTTTGGAGCCAAATTCTGGCTCTCTGCACGTATTGGCACTTTGAAATTACGACTTTATTTACCCAACATATGCCAAGTACTGAAAGCGGCAGTGAGTCACATTTTGCACAAACTCCCCTGCAGTTTTCGAAATATCCCAAATATCCCAATTTCGAGGCCTGAGCCATATTTTGGAGCCAAATTCTGGCTCTCTGCACGTATTCGCCGTTTGAAATTACGACTTTTTATACCCAACATATGCCAAGTACTGAAAGCAGCAGTTAGTCACATTTTGCACAAACTCCCCTGCAGTTTTCAAAATATCCCAAATATCCCAATTTCGAGGCCTTAACCATGTTTTGGAGCCAAATTCTGGCTCTATGCACGTATTCGCAGATTGAAATTATGACTTTTTATACCCAACATATGCCAAGTACTGAAAGCAGCAGTGAGTCACATTTTGCACAAACTCCCCTGCAGTTTTCAAAATATCCCAAATATCCCAATTTCGAGGCCTTAGCAATGTTTTGGAGCAAAATGCTGGCTCTCTGCACGTATTCGCAGTTTGAAATTGCGACTTGTTTATACCCAACTTATGCCAAGTACTGAAAGCGGCGTTTGGTTACATTTGTCCCAAACCTCCCTGCAGTTTTCAAAATATCCCAAACATCCCAATATCGAGGGCTGAGCCATATTTTGGAGCCAACGTCTGGCTCTCTGCACGTATTCATATTTTGATATTACGACTTTTTATACCCAACATATGCCAAGTACTGAAAGTGGCAGTGAGTCACATTTTGCGCAAACTCGCCTGTAGTTTTCAAAAGATCCCAAACATCCCAATTTCGAGGCCTTAGACATATTTTGGGGGCAAATTTTGGCTCTATGCACGTATTCGCAGTTTGAAATTACGACATTTTATAACCAACATATGCCAAGTCCTGAAAGCGGCAGTGAGTCACATTTCGCACAAACTCCCCTGTAGTTTTCGAATTATCCCAAATATCCCAATTTTGAGGCCTGAGCTATATTTTGGAGCCAAATTCTGTCTCTCTGCACGTATTCACAGTTTGAAATTACGACTTTTTTATACCCAACATATGCCAAGTACTGAAAGTGGCGTTTGGTGACATTTGTCCCAAACGCCCCCTGCAGTTTTCAAAATATCCCAAACATCCCAATTTCGAGGCCTGAGCCATATTTTGGAGCCAAATTCTGGCTCTATGCACGTGTTCGCTGTTTGAAATTACGACATTTTATACCAACATAAGCCAAGTCCTGAAAGCGGCAGTTAGTCACATTTTGCACAAACTCCCCTGCAGTTTTCAAAATATCCCAAATATCCCAATTTCGAGGCCTTAGCCATGTTTTGGAGCAAAATGCTGGCTCTGTGCACGTATTCGCAGTTTGAAATTGCTACTTTTTTATGCCCAACATATGCCAAGTACTGAAAGCGGCGTTTGGTAACATTTGTCCCAAACCTCCCTTCAGTTTTCTACATATCCCAAACATCCCAATATCGAGGCCTGAGTCATATTTTGGAGCCAACGTCTGGCTCTTTGCACGTATTCATAATTTGATATTACGACTTTTTATACCCAACATATGCCAAGTAATGAAAGTGGCAGTGTGTCACATGTTGCGCAAACTCCCCTGCAGTTTTCAAAATATCCCAAACATCCCAATTTCGAGGCCTGAACCATATTTTGTAGCCAAATTCTGGCTCTCTGCACTTATTCGCAGTTTGAAATTACGACTTTTTATACCCAACATATGCCAAGTACTAAAAGCGGCGTTTGGTCACATCTGTCCCAATCCCCCCTGCAGTTTTCAAAATATCCCAAACATCTCAATTTCAAGGCCAGAGCCATATTTGTAGCCAAATTCTGGCTCTCTGCACGTATTCGCAGTTTGAAATTACGACTTTTTATTCCCAACTTATGCCAAGTACTGAAAGCGGCGTTTGGTCACATTTGTCACAAAGCTTCCTGCAGTTTTCAAAATATCCCAAACATGCTAATTTCGAGGCCTGAGCCATATATTGGAGCCAAATTCTGGCTCTATGCACGTATTCGCTGATTGAATTTATGACTTTTTATACCCAACATATGCCAAGTCCTGAAAGTGACAGTGAGTCACATTTTGCACAAACTCCCCTGAAGTTTTCGAAATATCCCAAATATCCCAATTTCGAGGCCTGAGCCATATTTTGGAGCCAAATTCTGGCTCTCTGCATGTATTCGCAGTTTGAAATTACGACTTTTTATACCCAATATATGCCTAGTCCTGAAAGCAGCAGTGAGTCACATTTTGCACAAACTCCCCTGCAGTTTTTAAAATATCCCAAATATCCCAATTTCGAGGCCTTGGCCATGTTTTGGAGCCAAATTCTGGCTCTTTGCACGTATTCGCAGTTTGAAATTGCGACTTTTTTATACCAAACATATGCCAAGTACTGAAAGCGGAGCTTGGTCACATTTGTCCCAATCCTCCCTGCAATGTTCTAAATATCCCAACATTCCAATATCGAGGCCTGAGTCATAATTTGGAGCCAACGTCTGGCTCTCTGCAAGTATTCATATTTTTATTTTACGAATTTTTATACCCAACATATGCCAAGTACTGAAAGTGGCAGTGAGTCACAATTTGCACAAACTCCCCTGCAGTTTTCAAAATATCCCAAACATCCCAATTTCGAGGCCTGAGCCATATTTTGTAACCAAATTCTGGCTCTCTGCACGTATTCGCAGTTTGAAAGTATGACTTTTTTTCCCAACATCTTCCAAGTACTGAAAGCAGCAGTGAGTCACATTTTGCACAAACTCCCCTGCAGTTTTCAAAATATCCCAAATATCCAAATTTTGAGGCCTGAGCCATATTTTGGAGCCAAATTCTGGCTCTCTGCACGTATTCGCAGTTTGAAATTACGACTTTTATACCCAACATCTTCCAAGTACTCAAAGCAGCAGTGAGTCACATTTTGCACAAACTCCATTGCAGTTGTCAAAATACCCTAAATATCCCAATTTCGAGGCTTGAGCCATATTTTGGAGCCAAATTCTGGCTCTCTGCACGTATTCGCAGTTTGAAATTATGGCTTTATATACCCAACCTTTTGCCAAGTACTGAAAGCGGCGTTTGGTCATATTTGTCCCAAACCTCCCTGCAGTTTTCAAAATATCCCAAATATCCCAATTTCGACGCCTAAGCAATATTTTGGAGCCAAATTCTGGCTCTCTGCCCGTATTCGCAGTTTGAAATTACGACTTTTTATACCCAAAATATGCCAAGTACTGAAAGCAGCAGTGAGTCACATTTTGCACAAACTCCCCTGCAGTTTTCAAAATATCCCAAATATCCCAATTTCGAGGCTTGAGCAATATTTTGGAGCCAAATTTTGGCTTTCTGCAAGTATTCGCAGTTTGATAATACGACTTTTTATACCCAACATATGCCATGTACTGAAAGCGGCAGTGAGTCACATTTTGCACAAACTCCCCTGCAGTTTTCAAAATATCCCAAACATCCCACTTTCGAGGCCTGAGCCATAATTTGGAGCCAAATTCTGGCTCTCTGCACGTATTCGCAGTTTGAAATTATGGCTTTATATACCCAACCTTTTGCCAAGTACTGAAAGCGGCGTTTGGTCATATTTGTCCCAAACCTCCTTGCAGTTTTCAAAATATCCCATATATCCCAATTTCGAGGCCTGAACAATATTTTGGAGCCAATTTCTGGCTCTCTGCACGTATTCGCAATTTGAAATTACGACTTTTTATACCCAACATATGCCAAGTACTAAAAGTGGCGTTTGGTCACATTTGTCCCACACCTCCCTGCAGTTTTCAAAATATCCCAAATATCCCAATTTCGAGGCATGAGCCATATTTTGGAGCCAAATTGTGGCTCTCTGCACGTATTCGCAGTTTGAAATTACGAATTTATATACCCAATATATGCCAAGTTCTGAAAGCGGCAGTGAGTCACATTTCGCACAAACTCCCCTGGAGTTTTCAAAATATCCCAAATATCCCAATTTCGAGGCCTGAGCAATATTTTGGAGCCAAATTCTGGCTCTCTGCACGTATTCGCAGTTTGAAATTACGACTTTTTATACCCAACATATGCCAAGTACTGAAAGTGGCGTTTGATCACATTTGTCCCAAACCTCCCTGCAGTTTTCAAAATATCCGAAACATCCCAATATCAAGGCCTGAGTCATTATTTGGAGCCAACGTCTGGCACTCTGCACGTATTCATATTTTGATATTACGACTTTTTTACCCAATATATGCCTAGTACTGAAAACAGCAGTGAGTCACATTTTGCACAAACTCACCTGCAGTTTTTAAAATATCCCAAATATCCCAATTTCTAGGCCTGAGCCATATTTTGTATCCAAATTCTGGCTCTCTGCACGTATTCGCAGTTTGAAATTACGACTTTTATACCCAACATCTTCCAAGTACTGAAAGCAGCAGTGAGTCACATTTTGCACAAACTTCCCTGCAGTTTTCAAAATATCCCAAATATCCCAATATCGAGGCCTGAGCCATATTTTGGAGCCAAAATTCTGGCTCTCTGCACGTATTCGCACTATGAAATTACGACTTTTTTATACCCAACATATGCCAATGCGTTTGGTCACATTTGTCTCAATCCCCCCGGCAGTTTTCAAAATATCCCAAACATCACAATTTCGAGGCCTGAGCCATATTTTGGAGCCAAATTCTGGCTCTCTGTACGTATTCGCAGTTTTAAATTATGGCTTTATATACCCAACATATGCCAAGTACTGAAAGCGGCAGTGAGTCACATTTTGCACAAACTCCCTGCAGTTTTCGAAATATTCCAAACATCCCAATTTCGAGGCCTGAGCCATATTTTAGAGCCAAATTCTGGCTCTATGCACGTATTCGCAGATTGAAATTATGACTTTTTATACCCAACATATGCCAAGTACTGAAAGCAGCAGTGAGTCACATTTTGCACAAACTCCCCTGCAGTTTTCAAAATATCCCAAATATCCCAATTTCGAGGCCTTAGCAATGTTTTGGAGCAAAATGCTGGCTCTGCACGTATTCGCAGTTTGAAATTGCGACTTGTTTATACCCAACTTATGCCAAGTACTGAAAGCGGCGTTTGGTTACATTTGTCCCAAACCTCCCTGCAGTTTTCAAAATATCCCAAACAACCCAATATCGAGGGCTGAGCCATATTTTGGAGTCAACGTCTGGCTCTCTGCACGTATTCATATTTTGATATTACGACTTTTATACCCAACATATGCCAAGTACTGAAAGTGGCAGTGAGTCACATTTTGCGCAAACTCCCCTGTAGTTTTCAAAATATCCCAAACATCCCAATTTCGAGGACTGAGGCATATTTTGGAGCCAAATTCTGGCTCTATGCACGTATTCGCGGTTTAAAATTACGACATTTTATAACCAACATATGCCAAGTCCAGAAAGAGGCAGTGAGTCACATTTCGCACAAACTACCCTGCAGTTTTCGAAATATCCCAAATATCCCAATTTTGAGGCCTGAGCTATATTTTGGAGCCAAATTCTGGCTCTCTGCACGTATTCACAGTTTAAAATTACCACTTTTTTATACCCAACATATGCCAAGTACTGAAAGTGGCGTTTGGTGACATTTGTCGCAAACCCCCTGCAGTTTTCAAAATATCCCAAACATCACAATTTCGAGACCTGAGCCATATTTTGGAGTCAAATTCTGGCTCTCTGCAAGTATTCGCAGTTTGAAATTACTACTTTTTTACACCAAACATATGCCAAGTACTGAGAGCGGCGTTTGGTGACATTTGTCCCAAACGCCCCCAGCAGTTTTCAAAATATCCCAAACATCCCAATTTCGAGGCCTGAGCCATATTTTGGAGCCAAATTCTGGCTCTATGCACGTGTTCGCTGTTTGAAATTACGACATTTTATACCCAACATATGCCAAGTCCTGAAAGCGGCAGTTAGTCACATTTCGCACAAACCTCCCTGCAGTTTTAAAAATATCCCAAATATCCCAATTTCGAGGCCTGAGGCATATTTTGGAGCCAAATTCTGGCTCTATGCACGTGTTCGCTGTTTGAAATTACGACATTTTATACCCAACATATGCCAAGTCCTGAGAGCGGCATTGAGTCACATTTGGCACAAACTCCCCTGCAGTTTTCAAAAATATCACAAATATCCCAATTTCGAGGCCTGAGCCATAATTTGGATCCAAATTCTGGGTCTCTGCACGTATTCGCAGTTTGAAATTGCGAATTTTATACTCAACATATGCCAAGTACTGAAAGCGGCGTTTGGTCACATTTGTCCCAATCTCCCCTGCAGTTTTCAAAATATCCTAAACATCTCAATTTCAAGGCCTGAGCCATATTTTGGAGGCAAGTTCTGGCTCTCAGCACGTATTCGCAGTTTGAAATTACGACTTTTTAATCCCAACAAATGCCAAGTACTGAAAGTGGCGTTTGGTCACATTTGTCCTAAACTTCCCTGCAGTTTTCAAAATATCCCAAACATGCTAATTTCGAGGCCTGAACAATAGCTTGGAGCAAAATTCTGGCTCTCTGCACGTATTGGCACTTTTAAATTAAGGTTTTATTTACCCAACATATGCCAAGTACTGAAAGCGGCAGTGAGTCACATTTTGCACAAACTTCCCTGCAGTTTTCAAAATATCCCAAATATCCCAATTTCGAGGCCTTAGCCATGTTTTGGAGCAAATCGCTGGCTCTCTGCACGTATTCGCAGTTTGAAATTGCGACTTTTTTATGCCCAATATATGCCAAGTACTGAAAGCGGCGTTTGGTCACATTTGTCCCAAACCTCCCTGCAGTTTTCTAAATATCCCAAACATCCCAATATCGAGGCCTGAATCATATTTTGGAGCCAACGTCTGGCTCTCTGCACGTATTTATAATTTGATATTACGACTTTTTATACCCAACATATGCCAAGTAATGAAAGTGGCAGTGTGTCACATGTTGCGCAAACTCCCCTGCAGTTTTCAAAATATCCCAAACATCCCAATTTCGAGGCCTGAACCATATTTTGTAGCCAAATTCTGGCTCTCTGCACGTATTCGCAGTTTGAAATTACGACTTTTTATACCCAACATATGCCAAGTACTAAAAGCGGCATTTGGTCACATCTGTCCCAATCCCCCTGCAGTTTTCAAAATATCCCAAACCTCTCAATTTCAAGGCCAGAGCCATATTTTGTAGCCAAATTCTGGCTCTCAGCACGTATTCGCAGTTTGAAATTACGACTTTTTATACCCAACTTATGCTAAGTACTGAAAGCGGCGTTTGGTCACATTTGTCCCAAAGCTTCCTGCAGTTTTCAAAATATCCCAAACATGCTAACTTCGAGGCCTGAGCCATATTTTGGAGCCAAATTCTGGCTCTCTGCACGTACTCGCAGTTTGAAATTACGACTTCTTATATCCAACATATGCCAAGTACTGGAAGCGGCGTTTGGTCACAAATGTCCCAAACCTCCCTGCAGTTTTTAAAATATCCCAAATATCCCAATTTCGAGGCCTGAGGTATATTTTGGAGCCAAATTCTGGTTCTCTGCACGTATTCGCAGTTTGAAATTACGACTTTTTATACCCAACATATGCCAAGTCCTGAGAGCGGCATTGAGTCACATTTGGCACAAACTCCCCTGCAGTTTTCAAAAATATCACAAATATCCAATTTCGAGGCCTGAGCCATAATTTGGATCCAAATTCTGGGTCTCTGCACGTATTCGCAGTTTGAAATTGCGAATTTTATACTCAACATATGCCAAGTACTGAAAGCGGCGTTTGGTCACATTTGTCCCAATCTCCCCTGCAGTTTTCAAAATATCCCAAACATGCTAATTTCGAGGCCTGAGCTATAGTTTGGAGCAAAATTCTGGCTCTCTGCACGTATTGGCACTTTGAAATTACGACTTTATTTACCCAACATATGCCAAGTACTGAAAGCGGCAGTGAGTCACATTTTGCACAAACTCCCCTGCAGTTTTCGAAATATCCCAAATATCCCAATTTCGAGGCCTGAGCCATATTTTGGAGCCAAATTCTTGCTCTCTGCACGTATTCGCAGTTTGAAATTGCGACTTTTTTATGCCCAACATATGCCAAGTACTGAAAGAGGCGTTTGGTCACATTTGTCCCAAACCTCCCTGCAGTTTTCTAAATATCCCAAACATCCCAATATCGAGGCCTGAGTCATATTTTGGAGCCAACGTCTGGCTCTTTGCACGTATTCATAATTTGATATTACGACTTTTCATACCCAACATATGCCAAGTAATGAAAGTGGCAGTGTGTCACATGTTGCGCAAACTCCCCTGCAGTTTTCAAAATATCCCAAACATCTCAATTTCGAGGCCTTAGACATATTTTGGGGGCAAATTTTGGCTCTATGCACGTATTCGCGGTTTGAAATTACGATATTTTATAACCAACATATGCCAAGTCCTGAAAGCGGCAGTGAGTCACATTTCGCACAAACTCCCCTGCAGTTTTCGAAATATCCCAAATATCCCAATTTTGAGGCCAGAGCTATATTTTGGAGCCAAATTCTGTCTCTCTGCACGTATTCACAGTTTAAAATTACGACTTTTTTATACCCAACATGTGCCAAGTACTGAAAGTAGCGTTTGGTGACATTTATCCCAAACGCCCCCTGCAGTTTTCAAAATATCCCAAACATCCCAATTTCGAGGCCTGAGCCATATTTTGGAGCCAAATTCTGGCTCTATGCACGTGTTCGCTGTTTGAAATTACGACATTTTATACCCAACATAAGCCAAGTCCTGAAAGCGGCAGTTAGTCACATTTCGCACAAACCTCCCGCAGTTTTAAAAATATCCCAAATATCCTAATTTCGAGGCCTGAGGCATATTTTGGAGCCAAATTCTGGCTCTATGCACGTGTTCGCTGTTTGAAATTACGACATTTTATACCCAACATATGCCAAGTCCTGAGAGCGGCATTGAGTCACATTTGGCACAAACTCCCCTGCAGTTTTCAAAAATATCACAAATATCCCAATTTCGAGGCCTGAGTCATAATTTTGATCCAAATTCTGGCTCTATGCACGTATTCGCTGATTGAATTTATGACTTTTTATACCCAACATATGCCAAGTCCTGAAAGTGACAGTGAGTCACATTTTGCACAAACTCCCCCGCAGTTTTCGAAATATCCCAAATATCCCAATTTCGAGGCCTGAGCCATATTTTGGAGCCAAATTCTGGCTCTCTGCATGTATTCGCAGTTTGAAATTACGACTATTTATACCCAATATATGCCTAGTACTGAAAGCAGCAGTGAGTCACATTTTGCACAAACTCCCCTGCAGTTTTTAAAATATCCCAAATATCCCAATTTCGAGGCCTTGGCCATGTTTTGGAGCCAATTTATGGCTCTCTGCACGTATTCGCAGTTTGAAATTGCGACTTTTTTATACCAAACATATGCCAAGTACTGAAAGCGGAGCTTGGTCACATTTGTCCCAATCCTCCCTGCAATTTTCTAAATATCCCAAACATTCCAATATCGAGGCCTGAGTCATAATTTGGAGCCAACGTCTGGCTCTCTGCAAGTATTCATATTTTGATTTTACGAATTTTTATACCCAACATATGCCAAGTACTGAAAGTGGCAGTGAGTCACAATTTGCACAAACTCCCCTGCAGTTTTCAAAATATCCCAAACATCCCAATTTCGAGGCCTGAGCCATATTTTGTAACCAAATTCTGGCTCTCTGCACTTATTCGCAGTTTGAAATTACGACTTTTTTACCCATCATCTTCCAAGTACTGAAAACAGCAGTGAGTCACATTTTGCACAAACTCCCCTGCAGTTTTCAAAATATCCCAAATATCCAAATTTCGAGGCCTGAGCCATATTTTGGAGCCAAATTCTGGCTCTCTGCACGTATTCGCAGTTTTAAATTACGACTTTTATACCCAACATCTTCCAAGTACTCAAAGCAGCAGTGAGTCACATTTTGCACAAACTCCATTGCAGTTTTCAAAATACCCCAAATATCCCAATTTCGAGGCCTGAGCCATATTTTGGAGCCAAATTCTGGCTCTCTGTACGTATTCTCAGTTTGAAATTACGACTTTTTTATACCCAACATATGCCAATGCGTTTGGTCACATTTGTCTCAATCCCCCCTGCAGTTTTTAAAATATCCCAAACATCCCAATTTCGAAGCCTGAGCCATATTTTGGAGCCAAATTCTGGCTCTTTGCACGTATTCGCAGTTTGAAATTATGGCTTTATATACCCAACCTTTTGCCAAGTACTGAAAGCGGCGTTTGGTCATATTTGTACCAAACCTCCCTGCAGTTTTCAAAATATCCTAAACATCCCAATTTCGAGGCCTGAGCCATATTTTGCAGCCAAATTCTGGCTCTATGCACGTATTCGCAGTTTGAAATTACGACTTTTTATACCCAACATATGCCAAGAACTGAAAGCAGCAGTGAGTCAAATTTTGCACAAACTCCCCTGCAGTTTTCAAAATATCCCAAATATCCCAATTTCGACACCTGAACCATATTTTGGAGCCAAATTCTGGCTCTCTGCACGTATTCGCAGTTGGAAATTACCACTTTTTTATACCCTACATATTCCAGGGACTGAAAGAGGCGTTTGGTCACATTTGTCTCAATCCCGCCTGCAGTTTTCAAAATATCCCAAACATCCCAATTTCGAGGCCTCAGCCATATTTTTTAGCCAAATTCTGGCTCTCTGCACGTATTCGCAGTTTGAAATTACGACTTTTTTATACCCAACATATACCAAGTACTGAAAGCGGCGTTTGGTCAAATTTCTCCCAAACCCCCCCTGTAGTTTTCAAAATATCCCAAACATCCCAATGTCGAGGACTGGGCAATATTTTTGAGCCAAATTCTGGCTCTATGCCCGTATTCGCAGTTTGAAATTACGACTTTTTATACCCAACATATGCCAAGAACTGAAAGCAGCAGTGAGTCACATTTTGCACAAACTCCCCTGCAGTTTTCAAAATATCCCAAATATCCCAATTTCGACGCCTGAGCCTTATTTTGGCGGTAAATTATGGCTCTCTGCACGTATTCGCAGTTTGAATTTACGACTTTTTATACACAAAATATTATATGTACTGAAAGCAGCAGTTAGTCACATTTTGCACAAACTCCCCTGCAGTTTTCAAAATATCCCAAACATCCCACTTTTGAGGCTTGAGCCATATTTTGGAGCAAAATTCAAGCTCTCTGCACGTATTCGCAGTTTGAAATTACGACATTTTATACCCAACATAGGCCAAGTACTGAAAGCGGCGTTTGGTCACATTTGTCCCAAACCCCCCTGCAGTTTTCAAAATATCCCAAACATCCCAATATCGAGACCTGAGCCATATTTTGGAGCCAACGTTTGGCTCTCTGCACGAATTCACAGTTTGATATTACGACTTTTTATACCCAACATATTCCAAGTACTGAAAGTGGCACTGAGTCACATTTTGCGCAAACTCCCCTGCAGTTTTCAAAATATCCCAAACATCCCAATTCCAAGGCATGAGACATATTTTGTAGCCAAATTCTGGCTATCTGCACGTATTCGCAGTGTGAAATTACGACTTTTAATACTCAACATATGCCAAGTACTGAAAGCGGCGTTGGTCACATTTGTCCCAATCCCCCCTGCAGTTTTCAAAATATCCCAAACATCTCAATTTCGAGGCCTGAGCCATATTTTGGAGCATAACTCTGGCTCTCTGCACGTATTCGCAGTTTGAAATTACGAATTTATATACCCAACATATGCCAAGTACTGAAAGCGACGTTTGGTCATATTTGTCCCAAACCTCACTGCAGTTTTCAAAATATTCAAAACATCCCAATTTCAGCGCCTGAGCCATATTTTGGAGCCAAATTCTGGCTCTATGCACGTATTCGCAGTTTGAAATTACGAGATTTTATACCCAACATATGCCGTGTCCTGAAAGCAGCAGTGAGTCACATTTCGCACAAACTGCACTGCAGTTTTCAAAATATCCCAAATATCCAAATTTCGAGGCCTGAGCAATATTATGGACCCAAATTCTGGCTCTATGCACCTATTCGCGGTTTGAAATTACGACATTTTATACGCAACATATGCCAAGTCCTGAAAGCGGCAGTGAGTCACATTTCAAACAAACTCCCCTGCAGTTTTCGAAACATCCCAAATATCCCAATTTCGAGGCCTGAGCCATAATTTGGAGCCAAATTCTGGGTCTCTGCACGTATTCGCAGTTTGAAATTGCAAATTTTATACTCAGCATATGTGAAGTCCTGAAAGCGGCGTTTGGTCACATTTGTCACAATCACCCCTGCAGTTTTCAAAATATCCTAAACATCCCAATTTCGAGACTGAGCAATATTTTGGAGCCAAATTCTGGCTCTATGCACGTATTCGCAGTTTGAAATTATGACTTTTTATACCCAACATATGCCAAGTCCTGAAAGTGGCAGTAAGTCACATTTTGCAAAAACTCCTCTGCAGTTTTCGAAATATCCAAAATATCCCAATTTTGAGGCCTGAGCCATATTTTGAAGCCAAATTCTAGCTCTCTGCACGTATTCTCAGTTTGAAATTACGACTTTTTTATACCCAACATATACCAAGTACTGAAAGCGGCGTTTGGTCACATTTGTCCCAATCCCCCCTGCAGTTTTCAAAATATCCCAAACATCTCAATTTCGAGGCCTGAGCCATATTTTGGAGCCAAATTCTGGCTCTCTGCACGTATTCGCAGTTTTAAATTAGGACTTTTTATACCCAACATATGCCAAGTACTTAAAACGGCATTGAGTCATATTTTGCATAAACTCAACTGCAGTTTTCAAAATATCACATTAATTCCAATTTCGAGGCCTGAGCCATATTTTGGAGCCAAATTCTGGCTCTTTACACGTATTCGCAATTTTAAATTACGACTTTTTATACCCAACATATGCCAAGTACTGAAAGCGGCATTTGGTCACATTGGTCCCAAACCTCCCTGCAGTTTTTAACATATCCCAAATATTCCAATTTCGAGGCCTGAGCCACATTTTGGAGCCAAATTCTGGCTCTCTACACGTATTAGCTGTTTGAAATTACGACTTTTTATACCCAACATATGCCAATTACTGAAAACTGCGTTTGGTCACATTTGTCCAAAACCCTCCTGCAGTTTTCAAAATATCCTACACATCCCAATTTCGAGGCCTGAGCCATATTTTGGAGCCAAATTCTGGCTATCTGCACGTATTCGCAGTGTGAAATTACGAATTTTTATACCCAACATATGCCAAGTACTGAAAGCGGCGTTGGTCACATTTGTTCCAATCCCCCCTGCAGTTTTCAAAATATCCCAAACATCTCAATTTCGAGGCCTGAGCCATATTTTGGAGCCAAACTCTGGCTCTATGCACGTATTCGCAGGTTGAAATTACGAATTTTTTATACCCAACATATGCCAAGTCCAGAAAGCTGCAGTGAGTCACATATTGCACAAACTCCCCTGCAGGGTTCGAAATCTCCCAAATATCCCAATTTCGAGGCCTGAGCCATATTTTGGATCAAATTCTGGCTCTCTGCACGTATTCGCAGTTTGAAATTACGAATTTTTTATACCCAACATATGCCAAGTACTGAAAGCGGCGTTTGGTCACATTTGTCTCAATCCCTCCTGCAGTTTTCAAAATATCCCAAACATCCCAATTTCGAGTACTGAGTCATATATTGGAGCCAAATTCTGGCTGTATGCACGTATTCGCAGTTTGAAATTACGATTTTTATACCCAACATATGCCAAGTCCTGAAAGTGGCCTTGAGTCACATTTTGAACAAACTCCCCTGCAGTTTTCAAAATATCCCAAATATCCCAATAACGATGCCTGAGCCATATTTTGGAGCCAAATTCTGGCTCTCTGCACGTATTCGCACTTTGAAATTACGATTTTTTTATACCCAACATATGCCTAGTACTGAAAGCGGCGTTTGGTCACATTTGTCCTAAACCTCCCTGCAGTTTTCAAAATATCCCAAACATCTCAATATCGAGACCTGAGCCATATTTTGGAGCCAAATTCTGGCTCTCTGCACGTATTCACAGTTTGAAATTACGACTTTTTAAACCCAACATTTGCCAAGTACTGAAAGTGGCAGTGAGTCACATTTTGCGCAAACTTCCCTGCAGTTTCCAAAATATCCCAAATATCTCAATTTCGAGGCCGGAGCCATATTTTGGAGCCAACGTTTGGCTCTCTGCACGTATTCACAGTTTGAAATTACGACTTTTTGTACCCAAAATATGCCAAGTCCTGAAAGCGGCATCGAGTCACATTTTGCACAAACTCCCTAGCAGTTTTCGAAATAACCCAAATATCCCAATTTCGGCACCTTAGCCATATTTTGGAGATAAATTCTGGCTCTCTGCACGTATTCGCAGTTTGAAATTATGACATTTTATACATAACATATGCCAAGTCCTAAAAGCGGCAGTGAGTCACATTTCGCACAAACTCCCCTGCAGTTTTCGAAATATCATAAATATCCCAATTTTGAGGCCTGAGCCATATTTTGGAGCCAAATTCTGGCTCTCTGCATGTATTCGCAGTTTGAAATTACCACTTTTTTATACCCAACATATACCAAGTACTGAAAGCGGCGTTTGGTCACATTTGTCTTAATCCCCCATGCAGTTTTCAAAATATCCCAAACTTCCCAATTTCGAGGCCTGAGCCATATTTTGGAGCCAAATTCTGGCTCTCTGCACGTATTCGCAGTTTGAAATTACGACTTTTTTATACCCAACATATACCAAGTACTGAAAGCGGCGTTTGGTCAAATTTGTCCCAAACCCCCCCCCTGCAGTTTTCGAAATATCCCAAACATCCCAATTTCGAGGACTGAACAATATTTTGGAGCCAAATTCTGGCTCTCTGCACGTATTCGCAGTTTGAAATTACGACTTTTTATACCCAACATATGCCAAGAACTGAAAGCAGCAGTGAGTCACATATTGCACAAACTCCCCTGCAGTTTTCAAAATATCCCAAATATCCCAATTTCGACGCCTGAGCCATATTTTGGCGCCAAATTCTGGCTCTCTGCACATATTCGCAGTTTGAAATTACGACTTTTTATACACAACATATTACAAGTACTGAAAGCAGCAGTTAGTCACATTTTGCACAAACTCCCCTGCAGTTTTCAAAATATCCCAAACATCCCACTTTCGAGGCTTGAGCCATATTTTGGAGCAAAATTCAAGCTCTCTGCACGTATTCGTAGTTTGAAATAACGATTTTTATACCCAACATATGCCAAGTCTTGAAAGCGGCAGTGAGTCACATTTTGCACAAGTTCCCTTGCAGTTTTCGAAATACCCGAAATATCCCAACTTCGACACCTGAGCCATATTTTGGAGCCAAATTCTGGCTCTCTGCACATATTCGCAGTTTGAAATAACGATTTTTATACCCAACATATGCCAAGTCCTGAAAGCAGCAGTGAATCACATTTAGCACAAACTCCCCTGCAGTTTTCGAAATATCCCAAATATCCTAATTTCGATGCCTGAGCCATATTTTGGAGGCAAATTCTGGATCTCTGCACTTATTCTCAGTTTGAAATTACCAATATTTTATACCCAACATATGCCAAGTTCTGAAAGCGGCGTTTGGTAACCTTTGTCCCAAACCCTCCTGCAGTTTTCAAAATATCCGAAACATTCCAATTTCGAGGCCTGAGCCATATTTTGGAGCCAAATTCTAGCTCTATGCAGGTATTCGCGGTTTGAAATTACGACATTTTATACCCAACATATGCCAAGTCCTGAAACCGGCAGTGAGTCACATTTCGCACAAACTCCCCTGCAGTTTTCGAAATATCCCAAATATCCCAATTTCGAGGACTGAGAAATATTTTCGAGCCAAATTCTGGCTCTCTGCACGTATTCGCAGTTTGAAAATACGACTTTTTTATGCCCAACATATGCCAAGTACTAAAAGCAGCGTTTGGTCACATTTGTCCCAAACCCCCCCTGCAGTTTTCAAAAATCCCAAACATCCCAATTTCGAGGCCTGAGCACTATTTTGGAGCCAAATTCTGGCTCTATGCATGTATTCGCGGTTTGAAATTATGATATTTTATACCCAACATATGCCAAGTCCTGAAAGCGGCAGTGAGTCACATTTCGCACAAACTCCCCTGCAGTTTTTGAAATATCATAAATATCCCAATTTTGAGGCCTGAGCCATATTTTGGAGCCAAATTCTGGCTCTCTGCATGTATTCGCAGTTTGAAATTACCACTTTTTTATACCCAACATATGCCAAGTACTGAAAGCGGCGTTTGGTCACATTTGTCTCAATCCCCCCTGCAGTTTTCAAAATATCCCAAACATCCCAATTTCGAGGCCTGAGCCATATTTTGGAGCTAAATTCTGGCTCTCTGCACGTATTCGCAGTTTGAAATTACGAGTTTTTTATACCCAACATATACCAAGTACTGAATGCGGCGTTTGGTCACATTTGTCCCATACCCTCTCTGCACTTTTCAAAATATCACAAACATCCCAATTTCGAGGCCTGGGCCATATTTTGGAGCCAAATTCTGGCTCTATGCATGTATTCGCAGTTTGAAATTACGACATTTTATACCCAACATATGCCAAGTCTTGAAAGCGGCAGTGAGTCCTATTTCGCACAAACTCCCCTGCAGTTTTCGAAATATCCCAAATATCCCAATTTCGAGGCCTGAGCCATATTTTGAAGCCAAATTCTGGCTCTGAACGTATTCGTAGTTTGAAATTACGACTTTTTTATACCCAACATATGCCCAGTATTGAACGCGGCGTTTGGTCACATTTGTCCCAAACCCCCCTTGTAGTTTTCAAAATATCCCAAACATCCCAATTTCGTGGCCTGAGCCATATTTTCGAGCAAAATTCAGGCTCTATGCACGTATTCGCGGTTTGAAATTACGACATTTTTTACCCAACATATGCCAAGTCCTGAAAGCGGCAGTGAGTCACATTTCGTACAAACTCCCTTGCAGTTTTCGAAATATCCCAAATATCCCAATTTCGACGCCTGAGCCATATTTTGGAGCCAAATTCTGGCTCTCTGCACATATTCGCAGTTTGAAATTACGACTTTTTATACCCAACATATGCCAAGTACTGAAAGCAGCAGTGAGTCACATTTTGCACAAACTCCCCTGCAGTTTTCAAAATATCCTAAACATCCCACTTTCGAGGCCTGAGCCATATTTTGGAGCCAAATTCAAGCTCTCTGCACGTATTCGCAGTTTGAAATTACGACTTTTTATACCCAACATATGCCAAGTTCTGAATGCGGCGTTTGGTCACATTTGTCTCAATCCCCCATGCAGTTTTCAAAATATCCCAAACATCCCAATTTCGAGGCCTGAGCCATATTTTTGAGCCAAGTTCTGGCTCTCTGCACGTATTCGCAGTTTGAAATTACGACTTTTTTATGCCCAACATATACCAAGTACTGAAAATGGCGTTTAGTCATATTTGGCCCAAACCCCCCCTGCAGTTTCAAAATATCACAAACATCCCAATTTCGAGGCCTGAGCCATATTTTGGAGCCAAATTCTGGCTCTATGCACGTATACGCGGTTTAAAATTACAACATTTTATACCCAACATATGCCAAGTACTGAAAGCGGCGTTTGGTCACATTTGTCCCAAACCCCCCCAGCAGTTTACAAAATATCCCAAACATCCCAATTTCGAGGCCTGAGCCATATTTTGGAGCCAAATTCTGGCTCTATGCACGTATTCGCAGATTGAAATTACGACTTTTTATACCCAACATATGCCAATTCCTGAAAGCAGCAGTGAGTCACATTTTGAACAAACTTCCTTGCAGTTTTCGAAATATCCCAAATATCCCAATTTCGATGCCTGAGCCATATTTTGGAGCCAAATTCTGGCTCTCTGCACGTATTCGCAGTTGGAAATTACGACTTTTTATACCCAACATATGCCAAGTACTGAAAGTGTCGTTTGGTCACATTTGTCCCAAACCTCCCTGCAGTTTTCAAAATATCCCAATCATCACAATATCGAGGCCTGAGCCATATTATGGAGCAAAATTCTGGCTCTCTCCACGTATTCGCAGTTTAATATTACGATTTTTATACCCAACATATGCCAAGTACTGAAAGCAGCAGTGAGTCACATTTTGCACAAACTCCCCTGCAGTTTTCGAAATATCCCAAACATCCCAATTTCGTGGCCTGAGCCATATTTTGGAGCCAAACTCTGGCTCTCTGCACGTATTCGCAGTTTGAAATTACGACTTTTTTATACCCAATATATGCCAAGTACTGAAAGCGGCGTTTGGTAGCCTTTGTCCCAAACCCCCCCTGCAGTTTTCAAAATATCCCAAACATCCCAATTTCGAGGCCTGAGCCATATTTTGGAGCCAAATTCTGGCTCTATGCACGTATTCGCGGTTTGATGTTACGCCATTTTATACCCAACATATGCCAAGTCCTGAAAGCGGCAGTGAGTCACATTTCGCACAAACTCCCCTGCAGTTTTCGAAATATCCCAAATATTCCAATTTCCAGGCATGAACTATATTTTGGAGCCAAATTCTGGCTCTATGCACGTATTCGCAGATTGAAATTACGACTTTTTATTCCCAACATATGATAAGTCCTGAAAGCGGCAGTTAGTCACATTTTGAACAAACTCCTCTGCAGTTTTCGAAATATCCCAAATATTCCAATTTCCAGGCATGAACTATATTTTGGAGCCAAATTCTGGCTCTATGCACGTATTCGCGGTTTGAAATTACGATATGTTATACCCAACATATGCCAAGTACTGAAAGAAGTAGAGAGTCACATTTTGCACAAACTCCCCTGCAGTTTTCGAAATATCCCAAATATCCCAATTTCGAGGCCTGAGCAATATTTTGGAGCCAAATTTTGGCTCTCTGCAAGTATTCGCAGTTTTATATTACGGCTTTTGATACCCAACATATGCCAAGTACTGAAAGCGGCAGTGAGTCACATTTTGCACAAACTCCCATGCAGTTTTCAAAATATCCCAAACATCCCACTTTCGAGGCCTGAGCCAATTTTTGAAGCCAAATTTTGGCTCTCTGCAAGTATTCGCAGTTTGAAATTACGACTTTTTATACCCAACATATGCCAAGATCTGAGTGCGGCGTTTGGTCATATTGGTCCCAAACCCCCCTGCAGTTTTCAAAATATCCTAAACATCCCAATTTCGAGGCCTGAGCCATATTTTGGAGCCAAATCTGGCTCTATGCACGTATTCGCAGATTGAAATTGCGACTTTTTATTCCAACATATGATAAGTCCTGAAAGCGGCAGTTAGTCACATTTTGAACAAACTCCTCTGCAGTTTTCGAAATATCCCAAATATTCCAATTTCCAGGCATGAACTATATTTTGGAGCCAAATTCTGGCTCTATGCACGTATTCGCGGTTTGAAATTACCACTTTTTTATACCCAACATATGCCAGGGACTGAAAGCGGCGTTTGGTCACATTTGTCTCAATCCCCCTTGCAGTTTTCAAAATATCCCAAACATCCCAATTTCGAGGTCTGAGTCATATTTTGGAGCCAAATTCTGGCTCTCTGCCCGTATTCGCAGTTTGAAATTACGACTTTTTATACCCAACATATGCCAAGAACTGAAAGCAGCAGTTAGTCACATTTTGCACAAACTCCCCTGCAGTTTTCAAAATATCATAAATATCCCAATTTCGAGGCCTGAGCAATATTTTGGAGCCAAATTTTGGCTCTCTGCAAGTATTCGCAGTTTTATATTACGGCTTTTGATACCCAACATATGCCAAGTACTGAAAGTGGCGTTGGTCACATTTGTCCCAATCCCCCCTGCAGTTTTCAAAATATCCAAAACATCTCAATTTCGAGGCCTGAGCCATATTTTGGAGCCGAATTCTGGCTCTCTGCACGTATACGCAGTTTGAAATTCCGACATTTTATACCCAACATATGCCAAGTACTGAAAGCGGCGTTTAGTCACATGTTTCCCAAACCTCCCTGCTGTTTTCAAAATATCCCAAACATCCCAATTTCAAGGACTGAGCAATATTTTAGAGCCAAACTCGGGCTCTCAGCACGTATTCGCAGTTTAAAATTATGACTTTTTATACCCAACATATGCCAAGTCCTGAAAGTGGCAGTGAGTCCCATTTTGCACAAACTCCCATGCAGTTTTCGAAATATCCAAAATATCCCAATTTCGAAGCCTGACCCATATTTTTGAGCCAAATTCTAGCTCTCAGCACGTATTCGCAGTTTGAAATTACGACTTTTTTTTACCCAACATATGCCAAGTACTGAAAGCGGCGTTTGGTCACATTTGTCCTAATCCCCCCCTGCAGTTTTCAAAATATCCCAAACATCCCAATTTCGAGGCCTGAGCCATATTTTAGAGCTAAATTCTGGCTCTATGCACGTATTCGCGGTTTTAAATTACGATATTTTATACCCAACATATGCCAAGTACTGAAAGCAGCAGTGAGTCACATTTTGCACAAACTCCCCTGCAGTTTTCGAAATATCCCAAATATCCCAATTTCGAGGCCTGAGCAATATTTTGGAGCCAAATTTTGGCTCTCTGCAAGTATTCGCAGTTTGATATTACAGCTTTTTAAACCCAACATATGCCAAGTACTGAAAGCGGCAGTGAGTCACATTTTGCACAAACTCCCCTGCAGTTTTCAAAATATCCCAAACATCCCCCTTTCGAGGCCTGAGCCAATTTTTGGAGCCAAATTAAAGCTCTCTGCACGTATTCGCAGTTTGAAATTACGACTTTTTATACCCAACATATGCCAAGTTCTGAGAGCGGCGTTTGGTCATATTGGTCCCAAACCCCCCTGCAGTTTTCAAAATATCCCAAACATCCCAATTTCGAGGCCTGAGCCATATTTTGGAGCCAAATCTGGCTCTATGCACGTATTCGCAAATTGAAATTACGACTTTTTATTCCCAACATATGATAAGTCCTGAAAGCGGCAGTTAGTCACATTTTTAACAAACTCCTCTGCAGTTTTCGAAATATCCCAAATATTCCAATTTCGAGGCATATGCCATATTTTGGAGCAAAATTCTGGCTCTATGCACGTATTCGCAGTTTGATATTACGACTTTTATACCCAACATATGCCTAGTACTGAAAGTGGCAGTGAGTCACATTTCGCACAAACTCCCCTGCAGTTTTCGAAATATCCCAAATATCCCAATTTTGAGGCCTGAGCCATATTTTGGAGCCAAATTCAGGCACTCTGCACATATTCGCAGCTTGAAATTACCACTTTTTTATACCCAACATATGCCAAGTATTGAAAGCGGCGTTTGGTCACATTTGTCTCAATCCCCCCTGCAGTTTTCAAAATATCCCAAACATCCCAATTTCGAGGCCTGAGCCATATTTTTGAGCCAAGTTCTGGCTCTCTGCACGTATTCGCAGTTTGAAATTACGACTTTTTTATTCCCAACATATTCCAAGTACTGAAAATGGCGTTTAGTCATATTTGGCCCAAACCCCCCCTGCAGTTTCAAAATATCACAAACATCCCAATTTCGAGGCCTGAGCCATATTTTGGAGCCAAATTCTGGCTCTATGCACGTATACGCGGTTTAAAATTACAACATTTTATACCCAACATATGCCAAGTACTGAAAGCGGCGTTTGGTCAAACCCCCCCTGCAGTTTACAAAATATCCCAAACATCCCAATTTCGAGGCCTGAGCCATATTTTGGAGCCAAATTCTGGCTCTATGCACGTATTCGCAGATTGAAATTACGACTTTTTATACCCAACATATGCCAATTCCTGAAAGCAGCAGTGAGTCACATTTTGAACAAACTTCCTTGAAGTTTTCGAAATATCCCAAATACCCCAATTTCGATGCCTGAGCCATATTTTGGAGCCAAATTCTGGCTCTCTGCACGTATTCGCAGTTTGAAATTACGACTTTTTATACCCAACATATGCCAAGTACTGAAAGTGGCGTTTGGTCACATTTGTCCCAAACCTCCCTGCAGTTTTCAAAATATCCCAATCATCACAATATCGAGGCCTGAGCCATATTATGGAGCAAAATTCTGGCTCTCTCCACGTATTCGCAGTTTAATATTACGATTTTTATACCCAACATATGCCAATTCCTGAAAGCAGCAGTGAGTCACATTTTGAACAAACTTCCTTGAAGTTTTCGAAATATCCCAAATACCCCAATTTCGATGCCTGAGCCATATTTTGGAGCCAAATTCTGGCTCTCTGCACGTATTCGCAGTTTGAAATTACGACTTTTTTATACCCAATATATGCCAAGTACTGAAAGCGGCGTTTGGTAGCCTTTGTCCCAAACCCCCCCTGCAGTTTTCAAAATATCCCAAACATCCCAATTTCGAGGCCTGAGCCATATTTTGGAGCCAAATTCTGGCTCTATGCACGTATTCGCGGTTTGATGTTACGCCATTTTATACCCAACATATGCCAAGTCCTGAAAGCGGCAGTGAGTCACATTTTGAACAAACTCCTCTGCAGTTTTCGAAATATCCCAAATATTCCAATTTCCAGGCATGAACTATATTTTGGAGCCAAATTCTGGCTCTATGCACGTATTCGCGGTTTGAAATTACGATATGTTATACCCAACATATGCCAAGTACTGAAAGAAGCAGAGAGTCACATTTTGCACAAACTCCCCTGCAGTTTTCGAAATATCCCAAATATCCCAATTTCGAGGCCTGAGCAATATTTTGGAGCCAAATTTTGGCTCTCTGCAAGTATTCGCAGTTTTATATTACGGCTTTTGATACCCAACATATGCCAAGTACTGAAAGTGACAGTGAGTCACATTTTGCACAAACTCCCCTGCAGTTTTCAAAATATCCCAAACATCCCACTTTCGAGGCCTGAGCCAATTTTTGAAGCCAAATTTTGGCTCTCTGCAAGTATTCGCAGTTTGAAATTACGACTTTTTATACCCAACATATGCCAAGATCTGAGTGCGGCGTTTGGTCATATTGGTCCCAAACCCCCCTGCAGTTTTCAATATATCCTAAACATCCCAATTTCGAGGCCTGAGCCATATTTTGGAGCCAAATCTGGCTCTATGCACGTATTCGCAGATTGAAATTACGACTTTTAATTCCAACATATGATAAGTCCTGAAAGCGGCAGTTAGTCACATTTTGAACAAACTCCTCTGCAGTTTTCGAAATATCCCAAATATTCCAATTTCCAGGCATGAACTATATTTTGGAGCCAAATTCTGGCTCTATGCACGTATTCGCGGTTTGAAATTACGATATGTTATATCCAACATATGCCAAGTACTGAAAGTGGCGTTGGTCACATTTGTCCCAATCCCCCCTGCAGTTTTCAAAATATCCCAAACATCTCAATTTCGAGGCCTGAGCCATATTTTGGAGCCAAATTCTGGCTCTCTGCACGTTTACGCAGTTTGAAATTACGATATGTTATACCCAACATATGCCAAGTACTGAAAGTGGCGTTGGTCACATTTGTCCCAATCCCCCCTGCAGTTTTCAAAATATCCCAAACATCCCAATTTCGAGGACTGAGCAATATTTTAGAGCCAAACTCGGGCTCTATGCACGTATTCGCAGTTTAAAATTATGACTTTTTATACCCAACATATGCCAAATCCTGAAAGTGGCAGTGAGTCCCATTTTGCACAAACTCCCATGCAGTTTTCGAAATATCCAAAATATCCCAATTTCGAAGCCTGACCCATATTTTGGAGCCAAATTCTAGCTCTTAGCACGTATTCGCAGTTTGAAATTACGACTTTTTTTTACCCAACATATGCCAAGTACTGAAAGCGGCGTTTGGTCACATTTGTCCTAATCCCCCCCTGCAGTTTTCAAAATATCCCAAACATCCCAATTTCGAGGCCTGAGCAATATTTTGGAGCCAAATTTTGGCTCTCTGCAAGTATTCGCAGTTTGATATTACAGCTTTTTAAACCCAACATATGCCAAGTACTGAAAGCGGCAGCGAGTCACATTTTGCACAAACTCCCCTGCAGTTTTCAAAATATCCCAAACATCCCACTTTCGAGGCCTGAGCCAATTTTTAGAGCCAAATTCAAGCTCTCTGCACGTATTCGCAGTTTGAAATTACGACTTTTTATACCCAACATATGCCAAGTTCTGAGAGCGGCGTTTGGTCATATTGGTCCCAAACCCCCCTGCAGTTTTCAAAATATCCCAAACATCCCAATTTCGAGGCCTGAGCCATATTTTGGAGCCAAATCTGGCTCTATGCACGTATTCGCAAATTGAAATTACGACTTTTTATTCCCAACATATGATAAGTCCTGAAAGCGGCAGTTAGTCACATTTTTAACAAACTCCTCTGCAGTTTTCGAAATATCCCAAATATTCCAATTTCGAGGCATATGCCATATTTTGGAGCAAAATTCTGGCTCTATGCACGTATTCGCAGTTTGAAATTACGACTTTTTATACCCAACATATGCCTAGTACTGAAAGTGGCAGTGAGTCACATTTTGCACAAACTCCCCTGCAGTTTTCGAAATATCCCAAATATCCATATTTTGAGGCCTGAGCCATATTTTGGAGCCAAATTCAGGCACTCTGCACATATTCGCAGCTTGAAATTACCACTTTTTTATACCCAACATATGCCAAGTACTGAAAGCGGCGTTTGGTCACATTTGTCTCAATCCCCCCTGCAGTTTTCAAAATATCCCAAACATCCCAATTTCGAGGCCTGAGCCATATTTTTGAGCCAAGTTCTGGCTCTCTGCACGTATTCGCAGTTTGAAATTACGACTTTTTTATGCCCAACATATACCAAGTACTGAAAATGGCGTTTAGTCATATTTGGCCCAAACCCCCCCTGCAGTTTCAAAATATCACAAACATCCCAATTTCGAGGCCTGAGCCATATTTTTGAGCCAAGTTCTGGCTCTCTGCACGTATTCGCAGTTTGAAATTACGACTTTTTTATGCCCAACATATACCAAGTACTGAAAATGGCGTTTAGTCATATTTGGCCCAAACCCCCCCTGCAGTTTCAAAATATCACAAACATCCCAATTTCGAGGCCTGAGCCATATTTTGGAGCCAAATTCTGGCTCTATGCACGTATACGCGGTTTAAAATTACAACATTTTATACCCAACATATGCCAAGTACTAAAAGCGGCGTTTGGTCAAACCCCCCCTGCAGTTTACAAAATATCCCAAACATCCCAATTTCGAGGCCTGAGCCATATTTTGGAGCCAAATTCTGGCTCTATGCACGTATTCGCAGATTGAAATTACGACTTTTTATACCCAACATATGCCAATTCCTGAAAGCAGCAGTGAGTCACATTTTGAACAAACTTCCTTGAAGTTTTCGAAATATCCCAAATACCCCAATTTCGATGCCTGAGCCATATTTTGGAGCCAAATTCTGGCTCTCTGCACGTATTCGCAGTTTGAAATTACGACGTTTTATACCCAACATATGCCAAGTACTGAAAGTGGCGTTTGGTCACATTTGTCCCAAACCTCCCTGCAGTTTTCAAAATATCCTAATCATCACAATATCGAGGCCTGAGCCATATTATGGAGCAAAATTCTGGCTCTCTCCACGTATTCGCAGTTTAATATTACGATTTTTATACCCAACATATGCCAATTCCTGAAAGCAGCAGTGAGTCACATTTTGAACAAACTTCCTTGAAGTTTTCGAAATATCCCAAATACCCCAATTTCGATGCCTGAGCCATATTTTGGAGCCAAATTCTGGCTCTCTGCACGTATTCGCAGTTTGAAATTACGACTTTTTTATACCCAATATATGCCAAGTACTGAAAGCGGCGTTTGGTAGCCTTTGTCCCAAACCCCCCCTGCAGTTTTCAAAATATCCCAAACATCCCAATTTCGAGGCCTGAGCCATATTTTGGAGCCAAATTCTGGCTCTATGCACGTATTCGCGGTTTGATGTTACGCCATTTTATATCCAACATATGCCAAGTCCTGAAAGCGGCAGTGAGTCACATTTTGAACAAACTCCTCTGCAGTTTTCGAAATATCCCAAATATTCCAATTTCCAGGCATGAACTATATTTTGGAGCCAAATTCTGGCTCTATGCACGTATTCGCGGTTTGAAATTACGATATGTTATACCCAACATATGCCAAGTACTGAAAGAAGCAGAGAGTCACATTTTGCACAAACTCCCCTGCAGTTTTCGAAATATCCCAAATATCCCAATTTCGAGGCCTGAGCAATATTTTGGAGCCAAATTTTGGCTCTCTGCAAGTATTCGCAGTTTTATATTACGGCTTTTGATACCCAACATATGCCAAGTACTGAAAGTGACAGTGAATCACATTTTGCACAAACTCCCCTGCAGTTTTCAAAATATCCCAAACATCCCACTTTCGAGGCCTGAGCCAATTTTTGAAGCCAAATTTTGGCTCTCTGCAAGTATTCGCAGTTTGAAATTACGACTTTTTATACCCAACATATGCCAAGATCTGAGTGCGGCGTTTGGTCATATTGGTCCCAAACCCCCCTGCAGTTTTCAAAATATCCTAAACATCCCAATTTCGAGGCCTGAGCCATATTTTGGAGCCAAATCTGGCTCTATGCACGTATTCGCAGATTGAAATTACGACTTTTTATTCCAACATATGATAAGTCCTGAAAGCGGCAGTTAGTCACATTTTGAACAAACTCCTCTGCAGTTTTCGAAATATCCCAAATATTCCAATTTCGAGGCATATGCCATATTTTGGAGCCAAATTCTGACTCTATGCACGTATTCGCAGTTTGATATTACGACTTTTATACCCAACATATGCCTAGTACTGAAAGTGGCAGAGAGTCACATTTCGCACAAACTCCCCTGCAGTTTTCGAAATATCCCAAATATCCCAATTTTGAGGCCTGAGCCATATTTTGGAGCCAAATTCAGGCACTCTGCACATATTCGCAGCTTGAAATTACCACTTTTTTATACCCAACATATGCCAAGTACTGAAAGCGGCGTTTGGTCACATTTGTCTCAATTCCCCCTGCAGTTTTCAAAATATCCCAAACATCCCAATTTCGAGGCCTGAGCCATATTTTTGAGCCAAGTTCTGGCTCTCTGCACGTATTCGCAGTTTGAAATTACGACTTTTTTATGCCCAACATATACCAAGTACTGAAAATGGCGTTTAGTCATATTTGGCCCAAACCCCCCCTGCAGTTTCAAAATATCACAAACATCCCAATTTCGAGGCCTGAGCCATATTTTGGAGCCAAATTCTGGCTCTATGCACGTATACGCGGTTTAAAATTACAACATTTTATACCCAACATATGCCAAGTACTAAAAGCGGCGTTTGGTCAAACCCCCCCTGCAGTTTACAAAATATCCCAAACATCCCAATTTCGAGGCCTGAGCCATATTTTGGAGCCAAATTCTGGCTCTATGCACGTATTCGCAGATTGAAATTACGACTTTTTATACCCAACATATGCCAATTCCTGAAAGCAGCAGTGAGTCACATTTTGAACAAACTTCCTTGAAGTTTTCGAAATATCCCAAATACCCCAATTTCGATGCCTGAGCCATATTTTGGAGCCAAATTCTGGCTCTCTGCACGTATTCGCAGTTTGAAATTACGACTTTTTATACCCAACATATGCCAAGTACTGAAAGTGGCGTTTGGTCACATTTGTCCCAAACCTCCCTGCAGTTTTCAAAATATCCCAATCATCACAATATCGAGGCCTGAGCCATATTATGGAGCAAAATTCTGGCTCTCTCCACGTATTCGCAGTTTAATATTACGATTTTTATACCCAACATATGCCAATTCCTGAAAGCAGCAGTGAGTCACATTTTGAACAAACTTCCTTGAAGTTTTCGAAATATCCCAAATACCCCAATTTCGATGCCTGAGCCATATTTTGGAGCCAAATTCTGGCTCTCTGCACGTATTCGCAGTTTGAAATTACGACTTTTTTATACCCAATATATGCCAAGTACTGAAAGCGGCGTTTGGTAGCCTTTGTCCCAAACCCCCCCTGCAGTTTTCAAAATATCCCAAACATCCCAATTTCGAGGCCTGAGCCATATTTTGGAGCCAAATTCTGGCTCTATGCACGTATTCGCGGTTTGATGTTACGCCATTTTATACCCAACATATGCCAAGTCCTGAAAGCGGCAGTGAGTCACATTTTGAACAAACTCCTCTGCAGTTTTCGAAATATCCCAAATATTCCAATTTCCAGGCATGAACTATATTTTGGAGCCAAATTCTGGCTCTATGCACGTATTCGCGGTTTGAAATTACGATATGTTATACCCAACATATGCCAAGTACTGAAAGAAGCAGAGAGTCACATTTTGCACAAACTCCCCTGCAGTTTTCGAAATATCCCAAATATCCCAATTTCGAGGCCTGAGCAATATTTTGGAGCCAAATTTTGGCTCTCTGCAAGTATTCGCAGTTTTATATTACGGCTTTTGATACCCAACATATGCCAAGTACTGAAAGTGACAGTGAGTCACATTTTGCACAAACTCCCCTGCAGTTTTCAAAATATCCCAAACATCCCACTTTCGAGGCCTGAGCCAATTTTTGAAGCCAAATTTTGGCTCTCTGCAAGTATTCGCAGTTTGAAATTACGACTTTTTATACCCAACATATGCCAAGATCTGAGTGCGGCGTTTGGTCATATTGGTCCCAAACCCCCCTGCAGTTTTCAAAATATCCTAAACATCCCAATTTCGAGGCCTGAGCCATATTTTGGAGCCAAATCTGGCTCTATGCACGTATTCGCAGATTGAAATTACGACTTTTTATTCCAACATATGATAAGTCCTGAAAGCGGCAGTTAGTCACATTTTGAACAAACTCCTCTGCAGTTTTCGAAATATCCCAAATATTCCAATTTCCAGGCATGAACTATATTTTGGAGCCAAATTCTGACTCTATGCACGTATTCGCGGTTTGAAATTACGATATGTTATACCCAACATATGCCAAGTACTGAAAGTGGCGTTGGTCACCTTTGTCCCAATCCCCCCTGCAGTTTTCAAAATATCCCAAACATCTCAATTTCGAGGCCTGAGCCATATTTTGGAGCCAAATTCTGGCTCTCTGCACGTTTACGCAGTTTGAAATTACGATATGTTATACCCAACATATGCCAAGAACTGAAAGTGGCGTTGGTCACATTTGTCCCAATCCCCCCTGCAGTTTTCAAAATATCCCAAACATCCCAATTTCGAGGACTGAGCAATATTTTAGAGCCAAACTCGGGCTCTATGCACGTATTCGCAGTTTAAAATTATGACTTTTTATACCCAACATATGCCAAATCCTGAAAGTGGCAGTGAGTCCCATTTTGCACAAACTCCCATGCAGTTTTCGAAATATCCAAAATATCCCAATTTCGAAGCCTGACCCATATTTTGGAGCCAAATTCTAGCTCTTAGCACGTATTCGCAGTTTGAAATTACGACTTTTTTTTACCCAACATATGCCAAGTACTGAAAGCGGCGTTTGGTCACATTTGTCCTAATCCCCCCCTGCAGTTTTCAAAATATCCCAAACATCCCAATTTCGAGGCCTGAGCAATATTTTGGAGCCAAATTTTGGCTCTCTGCAAGTATTCACAGTTTGATATTACAGCTTTTTAAACCCAACATATGCCAAGTACTGAAAGCGGCAGTGAGTCACATTTTGCACAAACTCCCCTGCAGTTTTCAAAATATCCCAAACATCCCACTTTCGAGGCCTGAGCCAATTTTTAGAGCAAAATTCAAGCTCTCTGCACGTATTCGCAGTTTGAAATTACGACTTTTTATACCCAACATATGCCAAGTTCTGAGAGCGGCGTTTGGTCATATTGGTCCCAAACCCCCCTGCAGTTTTCAAAATATCCCAAACATCCCAATTTCGAGGCCTGAGCCATATTTTGGAGCCAAATCTGGCTCTATGCACGTATTCGCAAATTGAAATTACGACTTTTTATTCCCAACATATGATAAGTCCTGAAAGCGGCAGTTAGTCACATTTTGAACAAACTCCTCTGCAGTTTTCGAAATATCCCAAATATTCCAATTTCGAGGCATATGCCATATTTTGGAGCAAAATTCTGGCTCTATGCACGTATTCGCAGTTTGAAATTACGACTTTTTATACCCAACATATGCCTAGTACTGAAAGTGGCAGTGAGTCACATTTTGCACAAACTCCCCTGCAGTTTTCGAAATATCCCAAATATCCCAATTTTGAGGCCTGAGCCATATTTTGGAGCCAAATTCAGGCACTCTGCACATATTCGCAGCTTGAAATTACCACTTTTTTATACCCAACATATGCCAAGTACTGAAAGCGGCGTTTGGTCACATTTGTCTCAATCCCCCCTGCAGTTTTCAAAATATCCCAAACATCCCAATTTCGAGGCCTGAGCCATATTTTTGAGCCAAGTTCTGGCTCTCTGCACGTATTCGCAGTTTGAAATTACGACTTTTTTATGCCCAACATATACCAAGTACTGAAAATGGCGTTTAGTCATATTTGGCCCAAACCCCCCCTGCAGTTTCAAAATATCACAAACATCCCAATTTCGAGGCCTGATCCATATTTTGGAGCCAAATTCTGGCTCTATGCACGTATACGCGGTTTGAAATTACAACCTTTTATACCCAACATATGCCAAGTACTGAAAGCAGCGTTTAGTCACATGTGTCCCAAACCTCCCTGCTGTTTTCAAAATATCCCAAACATCCCAATTTCGAGGACTGAGCAATATTTTAGAGCCAAACTCGGGCTCTATGCACGTATTCGCAGTTTAAAATTATGAATTTTTATACCCAACATATGCCAAATCCTGAAAGTGGCAGCGAGTCCCATTTTGCACAAACTCCCATGCAGTTTTCGAAATATCCAAAATATCCCAATTTCGAAGCCTGACCCATATTTTGGAGCCAAATTCTAGCTCTTAGCACGTATTCGCAGTTTGAAATTACGACTTTTTTTTACCCAACATATGCCAAGTACTGAAAGCGGCGTTTGGTCACATTTGTCCTAATCCCCCCCTGCAGTTTTCAAAATATCCCAAACATCCCAATTTCGAGGCCTGAGCAATATTTTGGAGCCAAATTTTGGCTCTCTGCAAGTATTCGCAGTTTGATATTACAGCTTTTTAAACCCAACATATGCCAAGTACTGAAAGCGGCAGTGAGTCACATTTTGCACAAACTCCCCTGCAGTTTTCAAAATATCCCAAACATCCCACTTTCGAGACCTGAGCCAATTTTTAGAGCCAAATTCAAGCTCTCTGCACGTATTCGCAGTTTGAAATTACGACTTTTTATACCCAACATATGCCAAGTTCTGAGAGCGGCGTTTGGTCATATTGGTCCCAAACCCCCCTGCAGTTTTCAAAATATCCCAAACATCCCAATTTCGAGGCCTGAGCCATATTTTGGAGCCAAATCTGGCTCTATGCACGTATTCGCAAATTGAAATTACGACTTTTTATTCCCAACATATGATAAGTCCTGAAAGCGGCAGTTAGTCACATTTTGAACAAACTCCTCTGCAGTTTTCGAAATATCCCAAATATTCCAATTTCGAGGCATATGCCATATTTTGGAGCCAAATTCTGGCTCTATGCACGTATTCGCAGTTTGAAATTACGACTTTTTATACCCAACATATGCCTAGTACTGAAAGTGGCAGTGAGTCACATTTTGCACAAACTCCCCTGCAGTTTTCGAAATATCCCAAATATCCCAATTTTGAGGCCTGAGCCATATTTTGGAGCCAAATTCAGGCACTCTGCACATATTCGCAGCTTGAAATTACCACTTTTTTATACCCAACATATGCCAAGTACTGAAAGCGGCGTTTGGTCACATTTGTCTCAATCCCCCCTGCAGTTTTCAAAATATCCCAAACATCCCAATTTCGAGGCCTGAGCCATATTTTTGAGCCAAGTTCTGGCTCTCTGCACGTATTCGCAGTTTGAAATTACGACTTTTTTATGCCCAACATATACCAAGTACTGAAAATGGCGTTTAGTCATATTTGGCCCAAACCCCCCCTGCAGTTTCAAAATATCACAAACATCCCAATTTCGAGGCCTGATCCATATTTTGGAGCCAAATTCTGGCTCTATGCACGTATACGCGGTTTGAAATTACAACATTTTATACCCAACATATGCCAAGTACTGAAAGCGGCGTTTGGTCACATTTGTCCCAAACCCCCCCTGCAGTTTACAAAATATCCCAAACATCCCAATTTCGAGGCCTGAGCCATATTTTGGAGCCAAATTCTGGCTCTATGCACGTATTCGCGGTTTGAAATTACGATATTTTTTACCCAACATATGCCAAGCCCTAAATGCAGCAGTGAGTCACATTTCGCACAAACTCCCCTGCAGTTTTCGAAATATCCCCAATATTCCAATTTTGAGGCCTGAGCCAAATTTTGGAGCCAAATTCTGGCTCTCTGCACATATTCGCGGTTTGAAATTACAACTTTTTATACCCAACATATTCCAAGTACTGAAAGTAGCGTTTGGTCACATTTGTCCCAAACCTCCCTGCAGTTTTAAAAATATCCCAAACGTCCAAATTTCGAGGCCTGAGCCATATTTTGGAGCCAAATTCTGGCTCTATGCACGTATTCGCAGATTGAAATTACGACTTTTTATACCCAACATATGCCAATTCCTGAAAGCAGCAGTGAGTCACATTTTGAACAAACTTCCTTGCAGTTTTCGAAATATCCCAAATATCCCAATTTCGATGCCTGAGCCATATTTTGGAGCCAAATTCTGGCTCTCTGCACGTATTCGCAGTTTGAAATTACGACTTTTTATACCCAACTTATGCCAAGTACTGAAAGTGGCGTTTGGTCACATTTGTCCCAAACCTCCCTGCAGTTTTCAAAATATCCCAATCATCACAATATCGAGGCCTGAGCCATATTATGGAGCAAAATTCTGGCTCTCTCCACGTATTCGCAGTTTAATATTACGATTTTTATACCCAACATATGCCAAGTACTGAAAACGGCAGTGAGTCACATTTTGCACAAACTCCCCTGCAGTTTTCGAAATATCCCAAACATCCCAATTTCGTGGCCTGAGCCATATTTTGGAGCCAAACTCTGGCTCTCTGCAGGTATTCGCAGTTTGAAATTACGACTTTTTTATACCCAATATATGCCAAGTACTGAAAGCGGCGTTTGGTAACCTTTGTCCCAAACCCCCCCTGCAGTTTTCAAAACATCCCAAACATCCCAATTTCGAGGCCTGAGCCATATTTTGGAGCCAAATTCTGGCTCTATGCACGTATTCGCGGTTTGATGTTACGCCATTTTATACCCAACATATGCCAAGTCCTGAAAGCGGCAGTGAGTCACATTTCGCACAAACTCCCCTGCAGTTTTCGAAATATCTCAAATATCCCAATTTCGAGGCCTGAGCAATATTTTGGAGCCAAATTCTGGCTCTCTGCACGTATTCGCAGTTTGAAATTACCACTTTTTTATACCCAACATAAGCCAAGTACTGAAAGCGGCGTATGGTCACATTTGTCTCAATCCCCCCTGCAGTTTTCAAAATATCCCACACATCCCAATTTCGAGGCCTGAGCCATATTTTGTAGTTAAATTCTGGCTCTTTGCCTGTATTCGCAGTTTGAAATTCCGACATTTTATACCCAACATATGCCAAGTACTGAAAGTGGCGTTGGTCACATTTGTCCCAATCCCCCCTGCAGTTTTCAAAATATCTCAAACATCTCAATTTCGAGGCCTGAGCCATATTTTGGAGCCAAATTCTGGCTCTCTGCACGTATTCGCAGTTTGAAATTCCGACATTTTATACCCAACATATGCCAAGTACTGAAAGCGGCGTTTAGTCACATGTGTCCCAAACCTCCCTGCTGTTTTCAAAATATCCCAAACAACCCAATATCGAGGACTGAGCAATATTTTAGAGCCAAATTCGGGCTCTATGCACGTATTCGCAGTTTAAAATTATAACTTTTTATACCCAACATATGCCAAGTCCTGAAATTGGCAGTGACTCCCATTTTGCACAAACTCCCATGCAGTTTTCGAAATATCCAAAATATCCCAATTTCGAAGCCTGACCCATATTTTGGAGCCAAATTCTAGCTCTCTGCACATATTCGCAGTTTGAAATTACGAATTTTTTTTACCCAACATATGCCAAGTACTGAAAGCGGCGTTTGGTCACATTTGTCCCAATCCCCCCCTGCAGTTTTCAAAATATCCCAAACATCCCAATTTCGAGGCCTGAGCCATATTTTAGAGCTAAATTCTGGCTCTATGCACGTATTCGCGGTTTGAAATTACGATATTTTATACCCAACATATGCCAAGTACTGAAAGCAGCAGTGAGTCACATTTTGCGCAAACTCCCCGGCAGTTTTCGAAATATCCTAAATATCGCAATTTCGAGGCCTGAGCCATATTTTGGAGCCAAATTCTGGCTCTCTGCAGGTATTCGCAGTTTGAAATTACGAATTTTTTATACCCATCATATGCCAAGTACTGAATGCGTCATTTAGTTACATTTGTCCCAAACCTCCCTGCAATTTTCAAAATATCCCAAACATCCCAATTTCGAGGCCTGAGCAATATTATGGAGCCAAATTCTGACTCTATGCACGTATTCGCGGTTTGAAATTACGACATTTTATACGCAACATATGCCAAGTACTGAAAGCGACGTTTGGTAATATATGTCCCAAACCTCACTGCAGTTTTCAAAATATCCCAAACATCCCAATTTCGACGCCTGAGCCATATTTTGAGCCAAATTCTGGCTCTCTGCACGTATTCGCAGTTTGAAATTACTACTTCTTATACCCAACATATGCCAAGTACTGAAAGCAGCAGTGAGTCACATTTCACACAAACTCCCCTGCAGTTTTCGAAATATCCCAAATATCCCAATTTTGAGGCCTGAGCCAAGTTTTGAAGCCAAATTCAAGCTCTCTGCACGTATTCGCAGTTTGAAATTACGACTTTTTATACCCAACATATGCCAAGTTCTGAGAGCGGCGTTTGGTCATATTGGTCCCAACCCCCCCTGCAGTTTTCAAAATATCCCAAACATCCCAATTTCAAGGCCTGAGCCATATTTTGGAGCCAAATTCAAGCTCTCTGCACGTATTCGCAGTTTGAAATTACGACTTTTTATACCAAACATATGCCAAGATCTGAGAGCGGCGTTTGGTCATATTGGCCCCAAACCCCCCTGCAGTTTTCAAAATATCCTAAACATCCCAATTTCGAGGCCTGAGCCATATTTTGGAGCCAAATCTGGCTCTATGCACGTATTCGCTGATTGAAATTACGACTTTTTATTCCCAACATATGATAAGTCCTGAAAGCGGCAGTTAGTCACATTTTGAACAAACTCCTCTACAGTTTTCGAAATATCCCAAATATTCCAATTTCCAGGCATGAACTATATTTTGGAGCCAAATTCTGGCTCTATGCACGTATTCGCGGTTTGAAATTACGATATGTTATACCCAACATATGCCAAGTACTGAAAGTGGCGTTGGTCACATTTGTCCCAATCCCCCTGCAGTTTTCAAAATATCCCAAACATCTCAATTTCGAGGCCTGAGCCATATTTTGGAGCCAAATTCTGGCTCTCTGCACGTATACGCAGTTTGAAATTCCGACATTTTATACCCAACATATGCCAAGTACTGAAAGCGGCGTTTAGTCACATGTGTCCCAAACCTCCCTGCTGTTTTCAAAATATCCCAAACATCCCAATTTCGAGGACTGAGCAATATTTTGGTGCCAAACTCGGGCTCTATGCACGTATTCGCAGTTTAAGATTATGACTTTTTATACCCAACATATGCCAAGTCCTGAAAGTGGCAGTGAGTCCCATTTTGCACAAACTCCCATGTAGTTTTCGAAATATCCAAAATATCCCAATTTCGAAGCCTGACCCATATTTTGGAGCCAAATTCTAGCTCTCAGCACGTATTCGCAGTTTGAAATTACGACTTTTTTTTACCCAACATATGCCAAGTACTGAAAGCGGCGTTTGGTCACATTTGTACTAATCCCCCCCTGCAGTTTTCAAAATATCCCAAACATCCCAATTTCGAGGCCTGAGCCATATTTTAGAGCAAAATTCTGGCTCTATGCACGTATTCGCGGTTTTAAATTACGATATGTTATACCCAACATATGCCAAGTACTGACAGCAGCAGTGAGTCACATTTTGCACAAACTCCCCTGCAGTTTTCGAAATATCCCAAATATCCCAATTTCGAGGCCTGAGCAATATTTTGGAGCCAAATTTTGGCTCTCTGCAAGTATTCGCAGTTTGATATTACAGCTTTTTAAACCCAACATATGCCAAGTACTGAAAGCGGCAGTGAGTCACATTTTGCACAAACTCCCCTGCAGTTTTCAAAGTATCCCAAACATCCCACTTTCGAGGCCTGAGCCAATTTTTGGAGCCAAATTCAAGCTCTCTGCACGTATTCGCAGTTTGAAATTACGACTTTTTATACCCAACATATGCCAAGTTCTGAGAGCGGCGTTTGGTCATATTGGTCCCAAACCCCCCTGCAGTTTTCAAAATATCCCAAACATCCCAATTTCGAGGCCTGAGCCATATTTTGGAGCCAAATCTGGCTCTATGCACGTATTCGCAAATTGAAATTACGACTTTTTATTCCCAACATATGATAAGTCCTGAAAGCGGCAGTTAGTCACATTTTGAACAAACTCCTCTGCAGTTTTCGAAATATCCCAAATATTCCAATTTCGAGGCATATGCCATATTTTGGAGCCAAATTCTGGCTCTATGCACGTATTCGCAGTTTGAAATTACTAATTTTTATACCCAACATATGCCTAGTACTGAAAGTGGCAGTGAGTCACATTTTGCACAAACTCCCCTGCAGTTTTCGAAATATCCCAAATATCCCAATTTTGAGGCCTGAGCCATATTTTGGAGCCAAATTCAGGCTCTCTGCACATATTCGCAGCTTGAAATTACCACTTTTTTATACCCAACATATGCCAAGTACTGAAAGCGGCGTTTGGTCACATTTGTCTCAATCCCCCCTGCAGTTTTCAAAATATCCCAAACATCCCAATTTCAAGGCCTGAGCCATATTTTTGAGCCAAGTTCTGGCTCTCTGCACGTATTCGCAGTTTGAAATTACGACTTTTTTATGCCCAACATATACCAAGTACTGAAAATGGCGTTTAGTCATATTTGGCCCAAACCCCCGCTGCAGGTTCAAAATATCACAAACATCCCAATTTTGAGGCATGATCCATATTTTGGAGCCAAATTCTGGCTCTATGCACGTATACGCGGTTTGAAATTACAACATTTTATACCCAACATATGCCAAGTACTGAAAGCGGCGTTTGGTCACATTTGTCCCAAACCCCCCCTGCAGTTTACAAAATATCCCAAACATCCCAATTTCGAGGCCTGAGCCATATTTTGGAGCCAAATTCTGGCTCTATGCACGTATTCGCGGTTTGAAATTACGATATTTTTTACCCAACATATGCCAAGCCCTAAATGCAGCAGTGAGTCACATTTCGCACAAACTCCCCTGCAGTTTTCGAAATATCCCAAATATTCCAATTTTGAGGCCTGAGCCATATTTTGGAGCCAAATTCTGGCTCTCTGCACATATTCGCGGTTTGAAATTTCAACTTTTTATACCCAACATATTCCAAGTACTGAAAGTAGCGTTTGGTCACATTTGTCCCAAACCTGCCTGCAGTTTTAAAAATATCCCAAACATCCCAATTTCGAGGCCTGAGCCATATTTTGGAGCCAAATTCTGGCTCTATGCACGTATTCGCAGATTGAAATTACGACTTTTTATACCCAACATATGCCAATTCCTGAAAGCTGCAGTGAGTCACATTTTGAACAAACTTCCTTGCAGTTTTCGAAATATCCCAAATATCCCAATTTCGATCCCTGAGCCATATTTTGGAGCCAAATTCTGGCTCTCTGCACGTATTCGCAGTTTGAAATTACGACTTTTTATACCCAACATATGCCAAGTATTGAAAGTGGCGTTTGGTCACATTGGTCCCAAACCTCCCTACAGTTTTCAAAATATCCCAATCATCACAATATCGAGGCCTGAGCCATATTATGGAACCAAATTCTGGCTCTCTCCACGTATTCGCAGTTTAATATTACGATTTTTATACCCAACATATGCCAAGTACTGAAAACGGCAGTGAGTCACATTTTGCACAAACTCCCCTGCAGTTTTCGAAATATCCCAAACATCCCAATTTCGTGGCCTGAGCCATATTTTGGAGCCAAACTCTGGCTCTCTGCACGTATTCGCAGTTTGAAATTACGACTTTTTATACCCAATATATGCCAAGTACTGAAAGCGGCGTTCGGTAACCTTTGTCCCAAACCCCCCCTGCAGTTTTCAAAATATCCCAAACATCCCAATTTCGAGGCCTGAGCCATATTTTGGAGCCAAATTCTGGCTCTATGCACGTATTCGCGGTTTGATGTTACGCCATTTTATACCCAACATATGCCAAGTCCTGAAAGCGGCAGTGAGTCACATTTCGCACAAACTCCCCTGCAGTTTTCGAAATATCCCAAATATCCCAATTTCGAGGCCTGAGCAATATTTTGGAGCCAAATTCTGGCTCTCTGCACGTATTCGCAGTTTGAAATTACCACTTTTTATACCCAACATAAGCCAAGTACAGAAAGCGGCGTATGGTCACATTTGTCTCAATCCCCCCTGCAGTTTTTAAAATATCCCACACATCCCAATTTCGAGGCCTGAGCCATATTTTGTAGTTAAATTCTGGCTCTCTGCCTGTATTCGCAGTTTGAAATTCCGACATTTTATACCCAACATATGCCAAGTACTGAAAGTGGCGTTGGTCACATTTGTCCCAATCCCCCCTGCAGTTTTCAAAATATCCCAAACATCTCAATTTCGAGGCCTGAGCCATATTTTGGAGCCAAATTCTGGCTCTCTGCACGTATTCGCAGTTTGAAATTCCGACATTTTATACCCAACATATGCCAAGTACTGAGACCGGCGTTTAGTCACATGTGTCCCAAACCTCCCTGCTGTTTTCAAAATATCCCAAACATCCCAATTTCGAGGACTGAGCAATATTTTAGAGCCAAATTCGGGCTCTATGCACGTATTCGCAGTTTAAAATTATAACTTTTTATACCCAACATATGCCAATTCCTGAAATTGGCAGTGAGTCCCATTTTGCACAAACTCCCATGCAGTTTTCGAAATATCAAAAATATCCCAATTTCGAAGCCTGACCCATATTTTGGAGCCAAATTCTAGCTCTCTGCACGTATTCGCAGTTTGAAATTACGACTTTTTTTTACCCAACATATGCCAAGTACTGAAAGCGGCGTTTGGTCACATTTGTCCCAATCCCCCCCTGTAGTTTTCAAAATATCCCAAACATCCCAATTTCGAGGCCTGAGCCATATTTTAGAGCTAAATTCTGGCTCTATGCACGTATTCGCGGTTTGAAATTACGATATTTTATACCCAACATATGCCAAGTACTGAAAGCAGCAGTGAGTCACATTTTGCGCAAACTCCCCTGCAGTTTTCGAAATATCCTAAATATCGCAATTTCGAGGCCTGAGCCATATTTTGGAGCCAAATTCTGACTCTCTGCAGGTATTCGCAGTTTGAAATTACGAATTTTTTATACCCAACATATGCCAAGTACTGAATGCGTCATTTAGTTACATTTGTCCCAAACCTCCCTGCAATTTTCAAAATATCCCAAACATCCCAATTTCGAGGCCTGAGCAATATTATGGAGCCAAATTCTGACTCTATGCACGTATTCGCGGTTTGAAATTACGACATTTTATACGCAACATATGCCAAGTACTGAAAGCGACGTTTGGTAATATATGTCCCAAACCTCACTGCAGTTTTCAAAATATCCCAAACATCCCAATTTCGACGCCTGAGCCATATTTTGAACCAAATTCTGGCTCTCTGCACGTATTCGCAGTTTGAAA
Source organism: Procambarus clarkii (assembly GCF_040958095.1). Taxonomy (NCBI): domain Eukaryota; kingdom Metazoa; phylum Arthropoda; class Malacostraca; order Decapoda; family Cambaridae; genus Procambarus; species Procambarus clarkii. The sequence goes on from NC_091159.1 coordinate 2,538,558, forward strand.
TTACTACTTCTTATACCCAACATATGCCAAGTACTGAAAGCAGCAGTGAGTCACATTTCACACAAACTCCCCTGCAGTTTTCGAAATATCACAAATATCCCAATTTTGAGGCCTGAGCCAATTTTTGAAGCCAAATTCAAGCTCTCTGCACGTATTCGCAGTTTGAAATTACGACTTTTTATACCCAACATATGCCAAGTTCTGAGAGCGGCGTTTGGTCATATTGGTCCCAAACCCCCCTGCAGTTTTCAAAATATCCCAAACATCCCAATTTCGAGGCCTGAGCCATATTTTGGAGCCAAATTCAAGCTCTCTGCACGTATTCGCAGTTTGAAATTACGACTTTTTATACCCAACATATGCCAAGATCTGAGAGCGGCGTTTGGTCATATTGGTCCCAAACCCCCCTGCAGTTTTCAAAATATCCTAAACATCCCAATTTCGATGCCTGAGCCATATTTTCGAGCCAAATCTGGCTCTATGCACGTATTCGCAGATTGAAATTACGAATTTTTATTCCCAAAATATGATAAGTCCTGAGAGCGGCAGTTAGTCACATTTTGAACAAACTCCTCTGCAGTTTTCGAAATATCCCAAATATTCCAATTTCCAGGCATGAACTATATTTTGGAGCCAAATTCTGGCTCTATGCACGTATTCGCGGTTTGAAATTACGATATGTTATACCCAACATATGCCAAGTACTGAAAGCAGCAGAGAGTCACATTTTGCACAAACTCCCCTGCAGTTTTCGAAATATCCCAAATATCCCAATTTCGAGGCCTGAGCAATATTTTGGAGCCAAATTTTGGCTCTCTGCAAGTATTCGCAGTTTGATATTACGGCTTTTGATACCCAACATATGCCAAGTACTGAAAGCGGCAGTGAGTCACATTTTGCACAAACTCCCCTGCAGTTTCCAAAATATCCCAAACATCCCACTTTCGAGGCCTGAGCCAATTTTTGAAGCCAAATTTTGGCTCTCTGCAAGTATTCGCAGTATGAAATTACGACTTTTTATACCCAACATATGCCAAGATCTGAGAGCGGCGTTTGGTCATATTGGTCCCAAACCCCCCTGCAGTTTTCCAAATATCCTAAACATCCCAATTTCGAGGCCTGAGCCATATTTTGGAGCCAAATCTGGCTCTATGCACGTATTCGCAGATTGAAATTACGACTTTTTATTCCCAACATATGATAAGTCCTAAAAGCGGCAGTTAGTCACATTTTGAACAAACTCCTCTGCAGTTTTCGAAATATCCCAAATATTCCAATTTCCAGGCATGAACTATATTTTGGAGCCAAATTCTGGCTCTATGCACGTATTCGCGGTTTGAAATTACGATATGTTATACACAACATATGCCAAGTACTGAAAGTGGCGTTGGTCACATTTGTCCCAATCCCCCCTGCAGTTTTCAAAATATCCCAAACATCTCAATTTCGAGGCCTGAGCCATATTTTGGAGCCAAATTCTGGCTCTCTGCACGTATACGCAGTTTGAAATTCCGACATTTTATACCCAACATATGCCAAGTACTGAAAGCGGCGTTTAGTCACATATGTCCCAAACCTCCCTGCTGTTTTCAAAATATCCCAAACATCCCAATTTCGAGGACTGAGCAATATTTTAGAGCCAAACTCGGGCTCTATGCACGTATTCGCAGTTTAAAATTATGACTTTTTATACCCAACATATGCCAAGTCCTGAAAGTGGCAGTGAGTCCCATTTTGCACAAACTCCCATGCAGTTTTCGAAATATCCATAATATCCCAATTTCGAAGCCTGACCCATATTTTGGAGCCAAATTCTAGCTCTCAGCACGTATTCGCAGTTTGAAATTACGACTTTTTTTTACCCAACATATGCCAAGTACTGAAAGCGGCGTTTGGTCACATTTGTCCTAATCCCCCCTTGCAGTTTTCAAAATATCCCAAACATCCCAATTTCGAGGCCTGAGCCATATTTTAGAGCTAAATTCTGGTTCTATGCACGTATTCGCGGTTTTAAATTACGATATTTTATACCCAACATATGCCAAGTACTGAAAGCAGCAGTGAGTCACATTTTGCACAAACTCCCCTGCAGTTTTCGAAATATCCCAAAAATCCCAATTTCGAGGCCTGAGCAATATTTTGGAGCCAAATTCTGGCTCTCTGCAAGTATTCGCAGTTTGATATTACAGCTTTTTAAACCCAACATATGCCAAGTACTGAAAGCGGCAGTGAGTCACATTTTGCACAAACTCCCCTGCAGTTTTCAAAATATCCCAAACATCCCACTTTCGAGGCCTGAGCCAATTTTTGGAGCCAAATTCAAGCTCTATGCACGTATTCGCAAATTGAAATTACGACTTTTTATTCCCAACATATGATAAGTCCTGAAAGCGGCAGTTAGTCACATTTTGAACAAACTCCTCTGCAGTTTTCGAAATATCCCAAATATTCCAATTTCGAGGCATATGCCATATTTTGGAGCCAAATTCTGGCTCTATGCACGTATTCGCTGTTTGAAATTACGACTTTTTATACCCAACATATGCCTAGTACTGAAAGTGGCAGTGAGTCACATTTTGCACAAACTCCCCTGCATTTTTCGAAATATCCCAAATATCCCAATTTTGATGCCTGAGCCATATTTTGGAGCCAAATTCAGGCTCTCTGCACATATTCGCAGCTTGAAATTACCACTTTTTTATACCCAACATATGCCAAGTACTGAAAGCGGCGTTTGGTCACATTTGTCTCAATCCCCCTGCAGTTTTCAAAATATCCCAAACATTCCAATTTCGAGGCCTGAGCCATATTTTTGAGCCAAGTTCTGGCTCTCTGCACGTATTCGCAGTTTGAAATTACGACTTTTTTATGCCCAACATATACCAAGTACTGAAAATGGCGTTTAGTCATATTTAGCCCAAACCCCCCCTGCAGTTTCAAAATATCACAAACATCCCAATTTCGAGGCCTGATCCATATTTTGGAGCCAAATTCTGGCTCTATGCACGTATACGCGGTTTGAAATTACAACATTTTATACCCAACATATGCCAAGTACTGAAAGCGGCGTTTGGTCACATTTGTCCCAAACCCCCCCTGCAGTTTACAAAATATCCCAAACATCCCAATTTCGAGGCCTGAGCCATATTTTGGAGCCAAATTCTGGCTCTATGCACGTATTCGTGGTTTGAAATTACGATATTTTTTACCCAACATATGCCAAGTCCTAAATGCAGCAGTGAGTCACATTTTGCACAAACTCCCCTGCAGTTTTCGAAATATCCCAAATATTCCAATTTTGAGGCCTGAGCCATATTTTGTAGCCAAATTCTGGCTTTCTGCACATATTCGCGGTTTAAAATTACAACTTTTTATACCCAACATATTCCAAGTACTGAAAGTAGCGTTTGGTCACATTTGTCCCAAACCTACCTGCAGTTTTAAAAATATCCCAAACATCCCAATTTCGAGGCCTGAGCCATATTTTGGAGCCAAATTCTGGCTCTATATGCACGTATTCGCAGATTGAAATTACGACTTTTTATACCCAACATATGCCAATTCCTGAAAGCAGCAGTGAGTCACATTTTGAACAAACTTCCTTGCAGTTTTCGAAATATCCAAAATATCCCAATTTCGAAGCCTGACCCATATTTTGGATCCAAATTCTAGCTCTCTGCACGTATTCGCAGTTTGAAATTACGACTTTTTTTTACCCAACATATGCCAAGTACTGAAAGCGGCGTTTGGTCACATTTGTCCCAATCCCCCCCTGCAGTTTTCAAAATATCCCAAACATCCCAATTTCGAGGCCTGAGCCATATTTTAGGGATAAATTCTGGCTCTATGCACGTATTCGCGGTTTGAAATTACGATATTTTATACCCAACATATGCCAAGTACTGAAAGCAGCTGTGAGTCACATTTTGCGCAAACTCCCCTGCAGTTTTCGAAATATCCTAAATATCGCAATTTCGAGGCCTGAGCCATATTTTGGAGCCAAATTCTGGCTCTCTGCAGGTATTCGCAGTTTGAAATTACGAATTTTTTATACCCAACATATGCCAAGTACTGAATGCGTCATTTAGTTACATTTGTCCCAAACCTCCCTGCAATTTTCAAAATATCCCAAACATCCCAATTTCGAGGCCTGAGCAATATTATGGAGCCAAATTCTGACTCTATGCACGTATTCGCGGTTTGAAATTACGACATTTTATACGCAACATATGCCAAGTACTGAAAGCGACGTTTGGTAATATATGTCCCAAACCTCACTGCAGTTTTCAAAATATCCCAAACATCCCAATTTCGACGCCTGAGCCATATTTTGAGCCAAATTCTGGCTCTCTGCACGTATTCGCAGTTTGAAATTACTACTTCTTATACCCAACATATGCCAAGTACAGAAAGCAGCAGTGAGTCAACTTTCACACAAACTCCCCTGCAGTTTTCGATATATCCCAAATATCACAATTTTGAGGCCTGATCCATATTTTGGAGCCAAATTCTGGCTCTCGCACGTATTCTCAGTTTGAAATTACCTCTATTTTATACCCAACATATGCCAGGTACTGAAAGCGGCGTTTGGTCACATTTGTCCCAATCCCCCCTGCAGTTTTCAAAATATCCCAAACATACCAATTTCGATGCCTGAGCTATATTTTGGAACCAAATTCTGGCTCTCTGCACGTATTCGCAGTTTGAAATTACGACTTTTTTATATCCAACATATACTAAGTAATGAAATTGGCGTTTGGTCACATATGTCCCAAACCCCCCCTGCAGTTTTCAAAATATCCCAAACATCCCAATTTCGAGTCCTGAGCCTTATTTTGGAGCCAAATTCTGGCTCTATGCACGTATTCGCGGTTTGAAATTACGACATTTTATGCCCAACATATGCCAAGTCTTGAAAGCGGCAGTGAGTCACATTTTGCACAAACTCCCCTGCAGTTTTCGAAATATCCCAAATATCCCAATTTCGTGGCCTGAGCCATATTTTGGAGCCAAATTCTGGCTCTCTGCACGTATTCACAGTTTGAAATTACGAATTTTTATACCCAACATATGCCAAGTTCTGAAAGCGGCTTTTGGTCATATTTGTCTCAAAGATCCCTGAGGTTTTCAAAATATCCCAAACATCCCAATTTCGAGTACTGAGCAATATTTTGGAGCCAAATTCTGGCTCTATGCACGTATTCGAAGATTGAAAATACGACTTTTTATACCCAACATATGCCAAGTCCTGAAAGCGGCAGTGAGTCACATTTTGCACAAACTCCTTTGCATTTTTCGAAATATCCAAAATATTCCAATTTCGACACCTGAGCCATATTTTGGTGCCACATTCTGGCTCTCTGCACGTATTCGCAGTTTTAAATTACGACTTTTTATACCCAACATATGCCAAGTACTGATAGCAGCAGTGTGTCACATTAAGCACAAACTCCCCTGCAGTTTTCAAAATATCCCAAATATCCCAATTTCGACGCCTGAGCCATATTTTGGAGCCAAATTCTAGCTCTCTGCACGTATTCGCAGTTTGAAATTACGAATTTTTATACCCAATATATGCCAAGTACTGAAAGCGGCATTTGGTAATATTTGTCCCAAACCCCCCCCTGCTGATTTCAAAATATCCCAAACATCCCAATTTTGAGGCCTTAGCCATATTTTGAAGCCAAAATCTGGCTCTATGAACGTATTCGCGGTTTGAAATTACAACATTTTTTACCCAACATATGCCAAGTACTGAGAGTGGCAGTGAGTCACATTTCGCACAAACTCCCCTGCAGTTTACGAAATATCCCGAATATCCCAATTTCGAGGCCTGTGCAATATTTTGGAGCCAAATTCTGGCTCTCTGCACGTATTCGCAGTTTGAAATTACGAATTTTTATGCCCAACATATGCCAAGTACTGAGAGCGGCGTTTGGTCACATTTGTCCCAAACCCCCACTGCAGTTTTCAAATTATCCCAAACATCCCAATCTCGAGGCATGAGCAATATTTAGGATCCAAATTCTGGCTATATGCACGTATTCGCGGTTTGAAATTTCGACATTTTAAACATAACATATGCCAAGTCCTGAAAGCGGCAGTGAGTCACATTTCGCACAAACTCCCCTGCAGTTTTCGAAATATCCCAAATATCCCAATTTTTAGGCCTATATCCATATTTTGGAGCCAAATTCTGGCTCTCTGCAGGTATTCGCAGTTTTAAATTTCGACTTTTTTATACCCAACATATGCCAAGTATTGAAAGCGGTGTTTGGTCAAATTTGTCCCAAAACTCCCTGCAGTTTTCAAAATATCCCAAACATCTCAATATCGAGACCTGAGCAATATTTTGGAGCCAACGTTTGGCTTTCTGCACGAATTCACCGTTTGATAATACGACTTTTTAAACCCAACATTTGCCAAGTATTGAAAGTGGCAGTGAGTCACATTTTGCACAAACTCCCCTGCAGTTTTCGAAATATCCCAAACATCCCAATTTCGAGGCCTGAGCCATATTTTGGAGCCAAACTCTGTCTCTCTGCACGTATTCGCAGTTTGAAATTACGATTTTTTTATACCCAATATATGCCAAGTACTGTAAGCAGCGTTTGGTAATATATGTCCCAAACCCCCGCTGCAGTTTTCAAAATATCCCAAACATCCCAATTTCGAGGCCTGAGCCACATTTTGGAGCCAAATTCTGACTCTATGCACGTATTCGCAGTTTGAAATTACGACATTTTATACCCAACATATGCCAAGTCCTGAAACCGGCAATGAGTCACATTTCGAACAAACTGCACTGCAGTTTTCCAAATATCCCAAATATCCTAATTTCGAGGCCTGAGCAATATTTGGGAGCCAAATTCTGGCTCTCTGCACGTATTCGCAGTTTGAAATTGCGACTTTTTTATGCCCAACATATGCCAAGTACTGAAAGCAGCAGTGAGTCACATTTTGCACAAACTCCCCTGCAGTTTTCGAAATATCCCAAACATCCCAATTTCGAGGCCTGAGCCATATTTTGGAGCCAAATTCTGGCTCTCTGCACGTATTCGCATTTTGATATTACCATTTTTATACCCAACATATGCCAAGTACTGAAAGCAGCAGTGAGTCACATTTTGCACAAACTCCCCTGCAGTTTTCGAAATATCCCAAACATCCTAATTTCGAGGCCTGAGCCATATTTTGGAGGCAAATTCTGGCTCTCTGCACGTATTAGCATTTTGAAATTACGACTTTTTATACCCAACATATGCCAAGTTCTGAATGCGGCGTTAGGTCATATTTGTCCCAAACCCCCCCTGCAGTTTTCAAAATATCCCAAACATCCCAATTTCGAGGGCTGAGCAATATTTTGGAGCCAAATTCTGGCTCTATGCACGTATTCGCAGTTTGAAATTACGAATTTTATATACCCAACATATGCAAAGTACTGAAAGCAGCAGCGAGTCACATTTTGCACAAACTCCCCTGCAGTTTTCAAAATATCCCAAATATCTTAATTACGAGGCCTGAGCCATATTTTGGAGTCAAATTCTGGCTCTCTGCACGTATTCGCAGTTTGAAATTACGAATTTTTATACCCAACATATGCCAAGTTCTGAAAGCGGCTTTTGGTCATATTTGTCTCAAAGAACCCTGAGGTTTTCAAAATATCCGAAACATCCCAATTTCGAGTACTGACCAATATTTTGGAGCCAAATTCTGGCTCTATGCACGTATTCGAAGTTTGAAAATACGACTTTTTATACCCAACATATGCCAAATCCTGAAAGCGGCAGTGAGTCACATTTTGCACAAACTCCTTTCCAGTTTTCGAAATATCCCAAATATCCCAATTTCGACACCTGAGCCATATTTTGGAGCCAAATTCTGGCTCTCTGCACGTATTCGCAGTTTTAAATTACGACTTTTTATACCCAACATATGCCAAGTACTGAAAGCGGCGTTTGGTCACATGTGTCCCAAATCTCCCTGCAGTTTTCAAAATATCCCAAATATCCCAATTTCGAGGCCTGAGCAATATTTGGGAGCCAAATTCTGGCTTTCTGCACGTATTCGCAGTTTGAAATAACGACTTTTTTATGCCCAATATTTGCCAAGTTTTGAAAGAGGCGTTTGGTCACATTTGTCCCAAACCCCCCCTGCAGTTTTCAAAATATCCCAAACATCCCAATTTTGAGGCCTGAGCAATATTATGGAGCCAAATTCTGGCTCTATGCACGTATTCGCGGTTTGAAATTACGACTTTTTATACTAAACATATGCCAAGTACTGAGAGCAGCAGTGAGTCACATTTTGCACAAACTCCCCTGCATTTTTCAAAATATCCCAAGCATGGCACTTTCGAGGCTTGAGCCATATTTTGGAGCCAAATTCAAGCTCTCTGCACGTATTCGCAGTTTGAAATTACGACTTTTTTATACCCAACATATGCGAAGTACTGAACGCGGCATTTGGTCACATTTGTTACAAACCCCCCCCCCCCTGTAATTTTCAAAATATCCCAAACATCCCTATTTCGAGGCCTAAGCCAAATTTTGGAGTCAAATTCTGGCTCTATGCACGTATTCGTGGTTTGAAATTACGACATTTTATACCCAACATATTCCAAGTCCTGAAAGCGGCAGTGAGTCACATTTCGCACAAACTCCACTGCAGTTTTCGAAATATACCAAATATCCCTATTTTGAGGCCTGAGCCATAATTTGGAGCCAAATTCTGGCTCTCTGCACGTATTCGCAGTTTGAAATTACGACTTTTTATACCCAACATATGCCAAGTACTGAAAGTGGCGTTTGATCACATTTGTCCCAAACCTCCCTGCAGTTTTCAAAATATCCTAAACATCCTAATATCGAGGCCTGAGCCATATTTTGGAGCCAAATTCTGGCTCTCTGCACGTATTCGCAGTTTGAAATTACGAATTTTTTATACCCAACATATGCCTAGTACTGAAAGCAGCAGTGAGTCACATTTTGCACAAACTCCCCTGCAGTTTTCAAAATATCCCAAATATCCCAATTTCGAGGCCTGAGCAATATTTTGGAGCCAAATTCTGGCTCTCTGCACGTATTTGCAGTTTGAAATTACGATTTTTTTATACCCAACATATGCCTAGTACTGAAAGCAGCAGTGAGTCACATTTTGCACAAACTCCCCTGCAGTTTTCAAAATATCCCAAACATCCCACTTTCGAGGCCTGAGCCATATTTAGAAGCCAAATTCAAGCTCTCTGCACGTATTCGCAGTTTAAAATTACGACTTTGTATACCCAACATATGCCAAGTTCTGAAAGCGGCGTTTGGTCAAATTTGTCCCAAACCCCCCTGCAGTTTTCGAAATATCCCAAACATGCTATTTTCGAGGACTGAGCAATATTTTGGAGCCAAATTCTGGCTCTATGCACGTATTCGCAGTTTGAAATTACGACTTTTTATACCCAACATATGCCAAGTCCTGAAAGCGGCAGTGAGTCACATTTTGCACAAACACCCCTGCAGTTTTCGAAATATCCCAAATATCTCAATTTCGAGGCCTGAGCCATATTTTGGATCAAATTCTGGCTCTCTGCACGTATTCGCAGTTTGAAATTACGATTTTTATACCCAACATATGCCAAGTCCTGAAAGTGGCCTTGAGTCACATTTTGAACAAACTCCCATGCAGTTTTCGAAATATCCCAAATATCCCAATTTCGAGGCCTGAGCCATAATTTGGAGCCAAATTCTGGGTCTCTGCACGTATTCGCAGTTTGAAATTACGACTTTTTATACCCAACATATGCCAAGTACTGAAAGCGGCGTTTGGTCACATGTATCCCAAATCTCCCTGCAGTTTTCAAAATATCCCAAACAACCTAATTTCGAGGCCTGAGCCATATTTTGGAGCCAAATTCTGGCTCTCTGCACGTATTCGCAGTTTGAAATTACGACTTTATATACCCAACATATGCCAAGTACTGAAAGCGGCGTTTGGTCATATTTGTCCCAAACCTCCCTGCAGTTTTCAAAATATCCCAAACATCCTAATTTCGTGGCCTGAGCCATATTTTAGAGCCAAATTCTGGCTCTATGCACGTAATCCCAGTTTGAAATTACGACTTTTTATACCCAACATATGCCAAGACCTGAAAGCGGCAGTGAGTCACATTTTGCACAAACTCCCCTGCAGTTTTCGAAATATCCTAAATATCGCAATTTCGAGGCCTGAGCCATATTTTGGAGCCAAATTCTGGCTCTCTGCAGGTATTCGCAGTTTGAAATTGCGAATTTTTTACACCCAACATATCCCAAGTACTGAATGCGGCGTTTGGTTTCATTTGTCCCAAACCCACCTGCAGTTTTCAAAATATCCCAAACAACACAATATCGAGGCCTGAGCCACATTTTGGAGCCAAATTCTGGCTCTATGCACGTATTCGCGGTTTGAAATTACGAGATTTTTTACCCAACATATGCCGTGTCCTGAAAGCGGCAGTGAGTCACATTTCGCACAAACTGCACTGCAGTTTTCAAAATATCCCAAATATCCCAATTTCGAGGCCTGAGCAATATTTGGGAGGCAAATTTTGGCTTTCTGCACGTATTCGCAGTTTGAAATAACGACTTTTTTTATGCCCAATATATGGCAAGTATTGAAAGAGGCGTTTGGTCACATTTGTCCCAAACCCCCCCTGCAGTTTTCAAAATATCCCAAACAATCCAATTTCGAGGCCTGAACAATATTATGGAGCCAAATTCTGGCTCTTTGCACGTATTCGCGGTTTGAAATTACGACATTTTATACGCAACATATGCCAAGTCCTGAAAGTGGCAGTGAGTCACATTTCACGCAAACTCCCCTGCAGTTTTCAAAATATCCCAAATATCCCAATTTTGAGGCCTGATCCATATGTTGGAGCCAAATTCTGGCTCTCTGCACATATTCTCAGTTTGAAATTACGACTTTATATACCCAACATATGTCAAGTACTGAAAGCGACGTTTGGTCATATTTGTCCCAAAACCTCACTGCAGTTTTCAAAATATCTCAAACATCCCAATTTCGACGCCTGAGCCATATTCTGCACGTATTCGCAGTTTGAAATTACGACTTTATTCAAACATATGCCAAGTCTTGAAAGAGGCAGTGAGTCACGTTTTGCACAAACTCCCTTGCAGTTTTCGAAATATCCCAAATATCTAAATTTCGACACCTGAGCCATATTTTGGAGCCAAATTCTGGCTCTCTGCACGTATTCGCAGTTTGAAATTTCGACTTTTTATACCCAACATATGCCAAGTACTGAAAGCAGCAGTGAGTCACATTTAGCACAAACTCCCCTGCAGTTTTCAAAATATCCCAAATATCCCAATTTCGACGCCAGAGCCATATTTTGGAGCCAAATTCTTGCTCACTGCACGTATTCGCAGTTTGAAATTACGACTTTTTATACCCAACATATGCCAAGTACTGGGAGCAGCAGTGAGTCACATTTTGCACAAACTCCCCTGCATTTTTCAAAATATCCTAAGCATGCCACTTTCGAGGCTTGAGCCATATTTTGGAGCGAAATTCAAGCTCTCTGCACGTATTCGAAGTTTGAAATTACGACTTTTTATACGCAACATATGCCAAGTTCTGAAAGCGGCGTTTTGTCAAATTTGTCCCAAACCCCCCTGCAGTTTTCAAAATATCCCAAACATCCCAATTTCGATGACTGAGCAATATTTTTGAGCCAAATGCTGGCTCTCTGCAAGTATTCGCAGTTTGAAATTACGACTTTTTTATACCCAACATATGCCAAGTACTGAACGCGGCATTTGGTCACATTTGTCCCAACCCCCCCCCCCCCTGTAATTTTCAAAATATCCCAAACATCCCTATTTCGAGGCCTAAGCCAAATTTTGGAGCCAAATTCTGGCTCTATGCACGTATTCGTGGTTTGAAATTACGACATTTTATACCCAACATATGCCAAGTCCTGAAAGCGGCAGTGAGTCACATTTCGCACAAACTCCCCTGCAGTTTTCGAAATATCCAAAATATCTTAATTTCGAGGCCTGAGCCATATTTTGGAGCCAAATTCTGGCTCTCTGCACGTATTCGCAGTTTGAAATTACGACTTTTTATACCCAACATATGCCAAGTACTGAAAGCGGCGTTTGGTTACATTAGTCCCAAATCTCCCTGCAGTTTTCAAAATATCCCAAACCTCACAAAATCGAGGCCTTAGCCATATTTTGGAGCCAAATTCTTGCTCTCTGCACGTATTCGCAGTTTGATATTGCGATTTTTATACCCAACATATGCCAAGTACTGAAAGCAGCAGTGAGTCACATTTTGCACAAAATCCCCTGCAGTTTTCGAAATATCCCAAACATCCCAATTTCGAGGCCTAAGCCATATTTTCGAGCCAAGTTCTGGCTCTCTGCACGTATTCGCAGTTTTAAATTACGACTTTTTTATACCCAACATATACCAAGTACTGAAAGTGGCGTTTGATCACATTTGTCCCAAACCTCCCTGAAGTTTTCAAAATATCCTAAACATCCCAATATCGAGGCTTGAGCCATAATTTGGAGCCTAATTCTGGCTCTCTGCACGTAGTCGCAGTTTGAAATTACGAATTTTTTATACCCAACATATACTAAGTCCTGAAAGCGGCAGTTAGTAACATTTTGCACAAACTCCCCTGCAGTTTTCGAAATATCCCAAATATCCTAATTTCGAGGCCTGAGCCATATTTTGGAGCCAAATTCTGGCTCTCTGCACGTATTCGCAGTTTGAAATTACGACTTTTTATACCCAACATATGCCAAGTACTGAAAGCGGCGTTTGGTTACATTAGTCCCAAACCTCCCTGCAGTTTTCAAAATATCCCAAACCTCACAAAATCGAGGCCTTAGCCATATTTTAGAGCCAAATTCTTGCTCTCTGCACGTATTCGCAGTTTGATATTGCGATTTTTATACCCAACATATGCCAAGTACTGAAAGCAGCAGTGAGTCACATTTTGCACAAAATCCCCTGCAGTTTTCGAAATATCCCAAATATCCCAATATCAAGGCCTGAGCCATATTATGGAGCCAAATTCTGGCTCTCTCCACGTATTCGCAGTTTAATATTACTATTTTTATACCCAACATATGCCCAGTACTGAACGCGGCGTGTGGTCACATTTGTCCCAAACCCCCCCCTGCAGTTTTCAAAATATCCCAAATATCCCAATTTCGAGGCCTGAGTCATATTTTGGACCCAAATTCTGGCTCTTTGCAGGTATTCGCGGTTTGAAATTACGAGATTTTATACCAAACATATGCCAAGTTCTGAAAGCGGCAGTGAGTCACATTTTGCACAAACTCCCCTGCAGTTTTCAAAATATCCCAAACATCCCACTTTCGAGCCCTGAGCCATTTTTTGGAGCCAAATTCAAGCTCTCTGCACGTATTCGCTGTTTGAAATTACGACTTTTTATACCCAACATATGCCAAGTTCTGAAAGCGGCGTTTGGTCATATTGGTCCCAAACCCCCCTGGAGTTTTTAAAATATCCCAAAAATCACAATTTCGAGGAGAGCAATATTTTTGAGCCAAATTTTGGCTCTCTGCAAGTATTCGCAGTATGATATTACGACTTTTTATACCCAACACATGCCAAGTCCTGAAAGCAGCAGTAAGTCAAATTTTGCACAAATTCCCCTGCAGTTTTCGAAATATCCCAAATATCCCAATATCAAGGTCTGAGCCATATTATGGAGCCAAATTCTGGCTCTCTCCACGTATTCGCAGTTTAATATTACTATTTTTATACCCAACATATGCCCAGTACTGAACGCGGCGTTTGGTCACATTTGTCCCAAACCCCACCTGCAGTTTTCAAAATATCCCAAACATAACAATTTCGAGGCCTGAGCCATATTTTGGAGCAAAATTCTGGCTCTATGCACGCATTTGCAGTTTGAAATTACGACATTTTTTACCCAACATATGCCAAGTCCTGAAAGCGGCAGTGAGTCACATTTCGCACAAACTCCCCTGCAGTTTTCGAAATATCCCAAATATTCCAATTTTGAGGCCTGAGCCATATTTTTGAGCCAAATTCTGGCTCTCTACACATATTAGCAGTTTGAAATTACGACTTTTTTATGCCCAACATATGCCAAGTACAGAAAGCGGCGTTTGGTCACATTTGTCCCAAACCCTCCCTGCAGTTTTCAAAATATCACAAACATCCCAATTTCGAGGCCTGAGCCATATTTTGGAGCCAAATTCTGGCTCTATGCACGTATTCACGGTTTGAAATTACGAGATTTTATACGAAACATATGCCAAGTTCTGAAAGCGGCAGTGAGTCACATTTCGCACAAACTCCCCTGCAGTTTTCGAAATATCCCAAATATTCCAATTTTGAGGCCTGAGCCATATTTTGGAGCAAAATTCTGGCTCTCTGCACGTATTCGCAGTTTGAAATTACGACTTTTTTATACCCAACATATGCCCAGTACTGAACGCGGCGTGTGGTCACATTTGTCCCAAACCCCCCCCTGCAGTTTTCAAAATATCCCAAACATCCCCATTTCGAGGCCTGAACCATATTTTGGAGCAAAATTCTGGCTCTATGCACGCATTCGCTGTTTGAAATTACGACTTTTTATACCCAACATATGCCAAGCTCTGAAAGCGGCGTTTGGTCATATTGGTCCCAAACCCCCTTGGAGTTTTTAAAATATCCCAAAAATCCCAATTTCGAAGACAGAGCAATATTTTTGAGCCAAATTCTGGCTCTATGCACGTATTCGCAGTTTGAAATTACGAATTTTTATACCCAACATATGCCAAGTCCTGAAAGCGGCAGAAAGTCAAATTTTGCACAAACTCGCCTGCAGTTTTCGAAATATCCCAAATATCCCAATATCAAAGCCTGAGCCATATCATAGAGCCAAATTCTGGCTCTCTCCACGTATTCGCAGTTTAATATTACGATTTTTATACCCAACATATGCCCAGTACTGAACGCGGCGTTTGGTCACATTTGTCCCAAACCCCACCTGCAGTTTTCATAATATCCCAAACATCCCAATTTCGAGGCCTGAGCCATATTTTGTAGCAAAATTCTGGTTCTATGCACGTATTCGCAGTTTGAAATTACGACATTTTTTACCCAACATATGCCAAGTCCTGAAAGCGGCAGTGAGTCACATTTCGCACAAACTCCCCTGCATTTTTCGAAATATCCCAAATATCCCAATTTTGAGGCCTGAGCCATATTTTTGAGCCAAATTCTGGCTCTCTGCACATATTCGCAGTTTGAAATTACGACTTTTTATACCCAACATATGCCAAGTACTGAAAGTGGCGTTTGGTCGCATTTGTGTCAAACCTCCCTGCAGTTTTAAAAATATCCTAAACATCCCAATTTCGAGGCCTGAGCCATATTTTGGAGCCAAATTCTGGCTATATGCACGTATTCGCAGATTGAAATTACGACTTTTTATACCCAACATATGCCAATTCCTGAAAGCGGCAGTGAATCACCTTTTGCACAAACTCCCTTGCAGTTTTCGAAATATCCAAAATATCACAATTTCGACGCCTGAGCCATATTTTGGAGCCAAATTCTGGCTCTCTCCACGTATTCGCAGTTTAGTATTACGATTTTTATACCCAACATATGCCAAGTACTGAAAGCGGCAGTGAGTCACATTTCGCACAAACTCCCCTACAGTTTTCGAAATATCCCAAATATCCCATTTTCGAGGACTGAGCAATATTTTCGAGCCAAATTCTGGTTCTCTGCACGTATTCGCAGTTTGAAAATACGACTTTTTTATGCCCAACACATGCCAAGTACTGAAAGCGGCGTTCGGTCACATTTGTCCCAAACCCCCCTTGCAGTTTTCAAAATATCCCAAACATCCCAATTTCGAGGCCTGAGCCATATTTTAGACCCAAATTCTGGCTCTATGCACGTATTCGCGGTTTGAAATTACGAGATTTTATACCAAACATATGCCAAGTTCTGAAAGCGGCAGTGAGTCACATTTCGCACAAACTCCCCTGCAGTTTTCGAAATATCCCAAATATCCCAATTTTGAGGCCTAAGCCATATTTTTGAGCCAAATTCTGGCTCTCTACACATATTCGCAGTTTGAAATTACGACTTTTTTATGCCCAACATATGCCAAGTACAGAAAGCGGCGTTTGGTCACATTTGTCCCAAACCCCCCCTGCAGTTTTCAAAATATCCCAAACATCCCAATTTCGAGGCCTGAGCCATATTTTGGAGCAAAATTCTGGCTCTATGCACGTATTCGCGGTTTGAAATTACGACATTTTTTACCCAACATATGCCAAGCCCTAAAGGCAGCAGTGAGTCACATTTCGCACAAACTCCCCTGCAGTTTTCGAAATATCCCAAATATCCCAATTTTGAGGCCTGAGCCATATTTTGGAGCCAAATTTTGGCTCTCTCCACGTATTCGCAGTTTGAAATTACGACTTTTTTATACCCAAAATATGCGAAGTACTGAAAGCTGCGTTTTGTCACATTTCTCCCAAACCTCCCTGCAGTTTTCAAAATATCCCAAACATCCCAATATCGAGGTCCGAGCCATATTTTGGAGTCAACGTCTGGATCTCTGCACATATTCACAGTTTGATATTACGACTTTTTATACCCAACATATGCCAAGTACTGAAAGTGGCAGTGAGTCACATTTTGCACAAACTCCCCTGCAATTTTCAAAATATCCCAAACATCCCAATTTCGAGGCCTGAGCCATATTTTGGAACCAAATTTTTGCTCTCTGCACGTATTCGCAGATTGAAATTACGACTTTTTATACCCAACATATGCCAAGTACTGAAAGTGGCGTTAAATCACATTTGTCCCAAACCTCCCTGCAGTTTTCAAAATATCCCAAACATCCCAATTTCGAGACCTGAGCCATATTTTCGAGCCAAATTCTGGCTCTATGCACGTATTCGCACTTTGAAATTACGAATTTTTAAACCAAACATATGCTAAGTCCTGAAAGCGGCAGTGAGTCACATTTTGCACAAACTCCCCTGCAGTTTTCAAAATATCCCCAATATCCCAATTTCGAGGCCTGTGTCTTTTTTTGGAACCAAATTTTTGCTCTCTGCAAGTATTCGAAGTTTGATATTACGATTTTTATACCCATCATATGCTAAGTACTGAAAGCAGCAGTGAGTCACATTTTGCACAAACTATCCTGCAGTTTTCAAAGTATCCCAAACATCCCAATTTCGAGGCCTAAACCATATTTTGGAGCCAAATTCTGGCTCTCTGCACGTATTCGCAGTTTTAAATTACGACTTTTTTATGCCCAACATATGCCAAGTACTGAAAGCGGCGTTTGGTCACATTTGTCCCAAACCCCCAATGCAGTTATCAAAATATCCCAAACATCCCAATTTCGAGGTCTGAGCCAAATTTTGGAGCCAAATTCTGGCTCTATGCACGTATTCGCGGTTTGAAATAACATTTGATACCTATCATATGCCAAGTCTTGAAAGCGGCAGTGAGTCACATTTCGCACAAACTCAACTGCAGTTTTCAAAATATCCCAAACATCCCAATTTCGAGGCATAAGGCACATTCTGGAGCACAATTCTGGCTCTCTGCACGTATTCGCAGTTAAAAATTGCGACTTTTTTATACCCAACATATGCTAAGTCCTGAAAGCGGCGTTTGGTAACATTTTATGCAATCCCCCCTGCAGTTTTCAAAATATCCCAAACATCCCAATTTTAAGGCCTGATTCACATTTTGGAGCCAAATTCTGGCTCTCTGCACGTATTTGCAGTTTGAAATTACGATTTTTTATACCCAATATATGCCAAGTAATGAAAGCGGTAGTTAGTCACATTTTGCACAAACTCCCATTCAGTTTTCAAAATATCCCAAATATCCCAATTTCGAGGCCTGAGCCATATTTTGGAGCCAA
The DNA here is from genome assembly GCF_040958095.1 of Procambarus clarkii. NCBI lineage: Eukaryota > Metazoa > Arthropoda > Malacostraca > Decapoda > Cambaridae > Procambarus > Procambarus clarkii. The sequence goes on from NC_091159.1 coordinate 2,556,520, forward strand.
ATTCTGGCTCTTTGCACGTATTCGCTGTTTGAAATTTCGACTTTTTATACCCAACATATGCCAAGTATGAAAACGTTATTTGGTCACATTTGTCCCAAACCCCCCTGCAGTTTTCAAAATATCCCAAACATCCCAATTTCGAGGCCTTAGCCATATTTTGGAGCCAAATTCTGGCTCTCTGCACGTATTCGCACTTTGAAATTACGAATTTTTAAACCAAACATTTGCCAAGTTCTGAAAGCGGCGTTTGGTCATATTTGTCCCAAACCCCCCTGCAGTTTTCAAAATATCCCAAACATCCCAATTTCGAGGACTGAGGCATATTTTGGAGCCAAATTCTGGCTCTATGCACGTATTCGCAGTTTGAAATTAAGGGTTTTTATACCCAACATATGCCAAGACCTGAGAGCGGCATTGAGTCACATTTTGCACAAACCCCCCTGCAGTTTTCAAAATATCCCAAACATCCCAATTTCGAGGCCTGAGCCATATTTTGGAGCCAAATTCTGGCTCTCTGCACGTATTCGCACTTTGAAATTACGAATTTTTAAACCAAACATTTGCCAAGTTCTGAAAGCGGCGTTTGGTCATATTGGTCCCAAACCCCCCAGGAGTTTTCAAGATATCCCAAACATCCCAATTTCGAGGACAGAGCAATATTTTTGAGCCAAATTCTAGCTCTATGCACGTATTCGCAGTTTAAAATTACCTTTTTATACCCAACATATGCCAAGTCATGAAAGCGGCAGTGAGTCAAATTTTGCACAAACTCCCCTGCAGTTTTCGAAATATCCCAAACATCCCAATTTCGAGGCCTGAGCCATATTTTGGAGCCAAACTCTGGCTCTCTGCACGTATTCGCAGTTTGAAATTACGACTTTTTTATACCCAATATATGCCAAGTACTGAATGTGGCGTTTGGTAACATTTGTCCCAAACCCCCCCTGCAGTTTTCAAAATATCCCAAACATCCCAATTTCGAGGCCTGAGCCATATTTTGGAGCCAAATTCTTGCTCTATGCACGTATTCGCGGTTTGAAATTACGCCATTTTATACCCAACATATGCCAAGTCTTGAAAGCGGCAGTGAGTCACATTTTGCACAAACTCCCCTGTAGTTTTCGAAATATCCCAAATATCCCAATTTTGAGGCCTAAGCTATATTTTGGAGCCAAATTTTGGCTCTAACACGCATTCGCAGTTTGAAATTACGACTTTTTTATACCCAAAATATGCGAAGTACTGAAAGCTGAGTTTTGTCACATTTCTCCCAAACCTCCCTGCAGTTTTCAAAATATCCCAAACATCCCAATATCGAGGTCCGAGCCATATTTTGGAGTCAACGTCTGGATCTCTGCACATATTCACAGTTTGATATTACGACTTTTTATACCCAACATATGCCAAGTACTGAAAGTGGCAGTGAATCACATTTTGCACAAACTCCCCTGCAGTTTTCAAAATATCCCAAACATCCCAATTTCGAGGCCTGAGCCATATTTTGGAACCAAATATTTGCTCTCTTCACGTATTCGCAGATTGAAATTACGACTTTTTATACCCAACATTTGCCAAGTACTGAAAGTGGCGTTAAATCACATTTGTCCCAAACCTCCCTGCAGTTTTCAAAATATCCCAAACATCCTAATTTCGTGGCCTGAGCCATATTTTAGAGCCAAATTCTGGCTCTATGCACGTATTCCCAGTTTGAAATTACGACTTTTTATACCCAACATATGCCAAGACCTGAGAGCGGCAGTGAGTCACATTTTGCACAAACTTCCCTGCAGTTTTCGAAATATCCTAAATATCGCAATTTCGAGGCCTGAGCCTTATTTTGGAGCCAAATTCTGGCTCTCTGCAGGTATTCGCAGTTTGAAATTGCGAATTTTTTACACCCAACATATGCCAAGTACTGAATGCGGCGTTTGGTTTCATTTGTCCCAAACCCCCCTTGCAGTTTTCAAAATATCCCAAACAACACAATATCGAGGCCTGAGCCACATTTTGGAGCCAAATTCTGGCTCTATGCACGTATTCGCGGTTTGAAATTACGAGATTTTATACCCAACATATGCCGTGTCCTGAAAGCGGCAGTGAGTCACATTTCGCACAAACTGCACTGCAGTTTTCAAAATATCCCAAATATCCCAATTTCGAGGCCTGAGCAATATTTGGGAGGCAAATTTTGGTTTTCTGCACGTATTCGCAGTTTGAAATAACGACTTTTTTTATGCCCAATATATGCCAAGTATTGAAAGAGGCGTTTGGTCACATTTGTCCCAAACCCCCCCTGCAGTTTTCAAAATATCCCAAACATCCCAATTTCGAGGCCTGAGCAATATTATGGAGCCAAATTCTGGCTCTATGCACGTATTCGCGGTTTGAAATTACGACATTTTATACGCAACATATGCCAAGTCCTGAAAGTGGCAGTGAGTCACATTTCACACAAACTCCCCTGCAGTTTTCAAAATATCCCAAATATCCCAATTTTGAGGCCTGATCCATATGTTGGAGCCAAATTCTGGCTCTCTGCACATATTCTCAGTTTGAAATTACGACTTTATATACCCAACATATGCCAAGTACTGAAAGCGACGTTTGGTCATATATGTCACAAAATCTCACTGCAGTTTTCAAAATATCTCTAACATCCCAATTTCGACGCCTGAGCCATATTTTGGAGCCAAATTCTGGCTCTCTGCACGTATTCGCAGTTTGAAATTACGACTTTATTCAAACATATGCCAAGTCTTGAAAGAGGCAGTGAGTCACGTTTTGCACAAACTCCCTTGCAGTTTTCGAAATATCCCAAATATCTAAATTTCGACACCTGAGCCATATTTTGGAGCCAAATTCTGGCTCTCTGCACGTATTCGCAGTTTGAAATTTCGACTTTTTATACCCAACATATGCCAAGTACTGAGAGCAGCAGTGAGTCACATTTTGCACAAACTCCCCTGCATTTTTCAAAATATCCCAAGCATGCCACTTTCGAGGCTTGAGCCATATTTTGGAGCCAAATTCAAGCTCTCTGCACGTATTCGCAGTTTGAAATTACGACTTTTTATACCCAACATATGCCAAGTTCTGAAAGCAGCGTTTTGTCAAATTCGTCCCAAACCCCCCTGCAGTTTTCAAAATATCCCAAACATCCCAATTTCGATGACTGAGCAATATTTTGGAGCCAAATGCTGGCTCTCTGCACGTATTCGCATTTTGAAATTACGACTTTTTTATACCCAACATATGCCAAGTACTGAACGCGGCATTTGGTCACATTTGTCCCAAACCCCCCCCCCCCCCCTGTAATTTTCAAAATATCCCAAACATCCCTATTTCGAGGCCTAAGCCAAATTTTGGAGCCAAATTCTGGCTCTATGCACGTATTCGTGGTTTGAAATTACGACATTTTATACCCAACATATGCCAAGTCCTGAAAGCGGCAGTGAGTCACATTTCGCACAAACTCCACTGCAGTTTTCGAAATATACCAAATATCCCTATTTTGAGGCCTGAGCCATAATTTGGAGCCAAATTCTGGCTCTCTGCACGTATTCGCAGTTTGAAATTACGACTTTTTATACCCAACATGTGCCAAGTACTGAAAGTGGCGTTTGATCACATTTGTCCCAAACCTCCCTGCAGTTTTCAAAATATCCTAAACATCCCAATATCAAGGCCTGAGCCATAATTTGGAGCCAAATTCTGGCTCTCTGCACGTAGTCGCAGTTTGAAATTACGAATTTTTTATACCCAACATATACTAAGTCCTGAAAGCGGCAGTTAGTAACATTTTGCACAAACTCCCCTGCAGTTTTCAAAATATCCCAAACATCCCACTTTCGAGCCCTGAGCCGTATTTTGGAGCCAAATTCAAGCTCTCTGCACGTATTCGTTGTTTGAAATTACGACTTTTTATACCCAACATATGCCAAGTTCTGAAAGCGGCGTTTGGTCATATTGGTCCCAAACCCCCCTGGAGTTTTTAAAATATCCCAAAAATCCCAATTTCGAGGAGAGCAATATTTTTGAGCCAAATTTTGGCTCTCTGCAAGTATTCGCAGTTTGATATTACGACTTTTTATACCCAACATATGCCAAGTCCTGAAAGCGGCAGTAAGTCAAATTTTGCACAAACTCGCCTGCAGTTTTCGAAATATCCCAAATATCCCAATATCAAAGCCTGAGCCATATTATAGAGCCAAATTCTGGCTCTCTCCACGTATTCGCAGTTTAATATTACGATTTTTATACAAAACATATGCCCAGTACTGAACGCGGCGTTTGGTCACATTTGTCCCAAACCCCACCTGCAGTTTTCAAAATATCCCAAACATCCCAATTTCGAGGCCTGAGCCATATTTTGGAGCAAAAATCTGGCTCTATGCACGTATTCGCAGTTTGAAATTACGACATTTTTTACCCAACATATGCCAAGTCCTGAAAGCGGCAGTGAGTCACATTTCGCACAAACTCCCCTGCAGTTTTCGAAATATCCCAAATATCCCAATTTTGAGACCTAAGCCATTTTTTTGAGCCAAACTCTGGCTCTCTACACATATTCGCAGTTTGAAATTACGACTTTTTTATGCCCAACATATGCCAAGTACAGAAAGCGGCGTTTGGTCACATTTGTCCCAAACCCCCCCTGCAGTTTTCAAAATATCCCAAACATCCCAATTTCGAGGCCTGAGCCATAATTTGGAGCCAAATTCTGGCTCTCTGCACGTATTCGCAGTTTGAAATTACGACTTTTTATACCCAACATGTGCCAAGTACTGAAAGTGGCGTTTGATCACATTTGTCCCAAACCTCCCTGCAGTTTTCAAAATATCCTAAACATCCCAATATCAAGGCCTGAGCCATAATTTGGAGCCAAATTCTGGCTCTCTGCACGTAGTCGCAGTTTGAAATTACGAATTTTTTATACCCAACATATACTAAGTCCTGAAAGCGGCAGTTAGTAACATTTTGCACAAACTCCCCTGCAGTTTTCGAAATATCCCAAATATCCTAATTTCGAGGCCTGAGCCATATTTTGGAGCCAAATTCTGGCTCTCTGCACGTATTCGCAGTTTGAAATTACGACTTTTTATACCCAACATATGCCAAGTACTAAAAGCGGCGTTTGGTTACATTAGTCCCAAACCTCCCTGCAGTTTTCAAAATATCCCCAACCTCACAAAATCGAGGCCTCAGCCATATTTTGGAGCCAAATTCTGGCTCTCTGCACGTATTCGCAGTTTGATATTGCGATTTTTATACCCAACATATGCCAAGTACTCAAAGAAGCAGTGAGTCACATTTTGCACAAACTCCCCTGCAGTTTTCAAAATATCCCAATTTCGACGCCAGAGCCATATTTTGGAGCCAAATTCTTGCTCACTGCACGTATTCGCAGTTTGAAATTAAAGTTTTAAAGTTTGAAGTTTGAAGTTTAAAGTTTAAAGTTTGAAACTAAAGTTTTCGAAATATCCCAAACATCCCAATTTCGAGGCCTAAGCCATATTTTCGAGCCAAGTTCTAGCTCTCTGCACGTATTCGCAGTTTGAAATTACGACTTTTTTATACCCAACATATACCAAGTACTGAAAGCGGCGTTTGGTCACATTTGTCCCAAACGCTCCCTGCAGTTTTCAAAATATCACAAACATCCCAATTTCGAGGCCTGAGCCATATTTTGGAGCCAAATTCTGGCTCTATGCACGTATTCACGGTTTGAAATTACGACATTTTATACCCAACATATGCCAAGTCTTGAAAGCGGCAGTGAGTCCCATTTCGCACAAACTCCCCTGCAGTTTTCGATATATCCAAAATATCCCAATTTCGAGGCCTGAGCCATATTTTGGAGCCAAATTCTGGCTCTCTGCACGTATTCGCAGTTTGAAATTACGAATTTTTTATACCCAACATATGCCCAGTACTGAACGCGGCGTGTGGTCACATTTGTCCCAAACCCCCCCTGCAGTTTTCAAAATAACCCAAACATCCCCATTTCGAGGCCTAAGCCATATTTTCGAGCAAAATTCTGGCTCTATGCACGTATTCGCAGATTGAAATTACGACTTTTTATACCCAACATATGCCAAGTACTGAAACAGCAGTGAGTCACATTTTGCACAAACTCCCCTGCAGTTTTCAAAATATCCCAAATATCCCAATTTCGAGGCCTGAGCAATATTTTGGAGCCAAATTTTGGCTCTCTGCAAGTATTCGCAGTTTGATATTACGACTTTTTATACCCAACATATGCCAAGTACTGAAAGCGACAGTGAGTCACATTTTGCACAAACTCCCCTGCAGTTTTCAAAATATCCCAAACATCCCACTTTCGAGCCCTGAGCCATATTTTGGAGCCAAATTCAAGCTCTCTGCACGTATTCGTTGTTTGAAATTACGACTTTTTATACCCAACATATGCCAATTTCTGAAAGCGGCGTTTGGTCATATTGGTCCCAAACCCCCCTGGAGTTTTTAAAATATCCCAAAAATCCCAATTTTGAGGAGAGCAATATTTTTGAGCCAAATTTTGGCTCTCTGCAAGTATTCGCAGTTTGATATTACGACTTTTTATACCCAACATATGCCAAGTCCTGAAAGCGGCAGTAAGTCAAATTTTGCACAAACTCGCCTGCAGTTTTCGAAATATCCCAAATATCCCAATATCAAAGCCTGAGCCATATTATAGAGCCAAATTCTGGCTCTCTCCACGTATTCGCAGTTTAATATTACGATTTTTATACAAAACATATGCCCAGTACTGAACGCGGCGTTTGGTCACATTTGTCCCAAACCCCACCTGCAGTTTTCGAAATATCCCAAATATCCCAATTTTGAGACCTAAGCCATATTTTTGAGCCAAACTCTGGCTCTCTACACATATTCGCAGTTTGAAATTACGACTTTTTTATGCCCAACATATGCCAAGTACAGAAAGCGGCGTTTGGTCACATTTGTCCCAAACCCCCCCTGCAGTTTTCAAAATATCCCAAACATCCCAATTTCGAGGCCTGAGCCATATTTTGGACCCAAATTCTGGTTCTATGCACGTATTCGCGGTTTGAAATTACGAGATTTTATACCAAACATATGCCAAGTTCTGAAAGCGGCAGTGAGTCACATTTCGCACAAACTCCCCTGCAGTTTTCGAAATATCCCAAATATTCCAATTTTGAGGCCTGAGCCATATTTTGGAGCCAAATTCTGGCTCTCTGCACGTATTCGCAGTTTGAAATTACGACTTTTTTATACCAAACATATCCCAAGTACTGAAAGCGGCGTTTGGTCACATTTGTTCCAAACTCTCCCTGCAGGTTTTCAAAATATCACAAACATCCCAATTTCGAGGCCTGAGACATATTTTGGAGCCAAATGCTGGCTCTATGCACGTATTCGCAGTTTGAAATTACGATATTTTATACCCAACATATGCCAAGTCTTGAAAGCGGCAGTGAGTCCCATTTCGCAAAAACTCCCCTGCAGTTGTCGAAATATCCAAAATATTCCAATTTCAAGGCCTGAGCCATATTTTGGAGCCAAATTCTATCTCTCTGCACGTATTCGCAGTTTTAAATTACGACTTTTTTATACCCAACATATGCCCAGTACTGAACGCGGCGTGCGGTCACATTTGTCCCAATCCCCCCCTGCAGTTTTCAAAATATCCCAAACATCCCCATTTCGAGGCCTGAACCATATTTTGGAGCAAAATTCTGGCGCTATGCACGTATTCGCAGATTGAAATTACGACTTTTTATACCCAACATATGCCAAGTATTGAAAGCAGCAGTGAGTCACATTTTGCACAAACTCCCCTGCAGTTTTCAAAATATCCCAAATATCCCAATTTCGAGGCCTGAGCAATATTTTGGAGCCAAATTTTGGCTCTCTGCAAGTATTCGCAGTTTGATATTACGACTTTTTATACCCAACATATGCCAAGTACTGAAAGCGGCAGTGAGTCACATTTTGCACAAACTCCCCTGCAATTTTCAAAATATCCCAAATATCCCAATTTCGAGGCCTGAGCAATATTTTGGAGCCAAATTTTGGCTCTCTGCAAGTATTCGCAGATTGAAATTACGACTTTTTATACCCAACATATGCCAAGCTCTGAAAGCGGCGTTTGGTCATATTGGTCCCAAACCCCCTTGGAGTTTTTAAAATATCCCAAAAATCCCAATTTCGAAGACAGAGCAATATTTTTGAGCCAAATTCTGGCTCTATGCACGTATTCGCAGTTTGAAATTACGACTTTTTATACCCAACATATGCCAAGTCCTGAAAGCGGCAGTAAGTCAAATTTTGCACAAACTCGCCTGCAGTTTTCGAAATATCCCAAATATCCCAATATCAAAGCCTGAGCCATATTATAGAGCCAAATTCTGGCTCTCTCCACGTATTCGCAGTTTAATATTACGATTTTTATACCCAACATATGCCCAGTACTGAACGCGGCGTTTTGTCACATTTGTCCCAAACCCCACCTGCAGTTTTCATAATACCCCAAACATCCCAATTTCGAGGCCTGAACCATATTTTGGAGCAAAATTCTGGTTCTATGCACGTATTCGCAGTTTGAAATTACGACATTTTTTACCCAACATATGCCAAGTCCTGAAAGCGGCAGTGAGTCACATTTCGCACAAACTCCCCTGCATTTTTCGAAATATCCCAAATATCCCAATTTTGAGGCCTGAGCCATATTTTTGAGCCAAATTCTGGCTCTCTGCACATATTCGCAGTTTGAAATTCCGACTTTTTATACCAACATATGCCAAGTACTGAAAGTGGCGTTTGGTCGCATTTGTCCCAAACCTCCCTGCAGTTTTAAAAATATCCCAAACATCCCAATTTCGAGGCCTGAGCCATATTTTGGAGCCAAATTCTGGATCTATGCACGTATTCGCAGATTGAAATTACGACTTTTTATACCCAACATATGCCAATTCCTGAAAGCGGCAGTGAGTCACATTTTGCACAAACTCCCTTGCAGTTTTCGAAATATCCAAAATATCACAATTTCGACGCCTGAGCCATATTTTGGAGCCAAATTCTGGCTCTCTCCACGTATTCGCAGTTTAGTATTACGATTTTTATACCCAACATATGCCAAGTACTGAAAGCGGCAGTGAGTCACATTTCGCACAAACTCCCCTACAGTTTTCGAAATATCCCAAATATCCCATTTTCGATAACTGAGCAATATTTTCGAGCCAAATTCTGGCTCTCTGCACGTATTCGCAGTTCGAAAATACGACTTTTTTATGCCCAACATATGCCAAGTACTGAAAGCGGCGTTTGGTCACATTTGTCCCAAACCCCCCCTGCAGTTTTCAAAATATCCCAAACATCCCAATTTCGAGGCCCGAGCAATATTTTGGAGCCAAATTCTGGCTCTATGCATGTATTCGCGGTTTGAAATTACGACATTTTATACCCAACATATGGCAAGTCCTGAAAGCGGCAGTGAGTCACATTTCGCACAAACTCCCCTGCAGTTTTTTAAATATCATAAATATCCCAATTTTGAGGCCTGAGCCATATTTTGGAGCCAAATTCTGGCTCTCTTCACGTATTCGCAGTTTGAAATTACCACTTTTTTATACCCAACATATGCCAAATACTGAAAGCGGCATTTGGTCACATTTGTCTCAATCCCCCCTGCAGTTTTCAAAATATACCAAACATCCCAATTTCGAGGCCTGAGCCATATTTTGGAGCGAAATTCTGGCTCTCTGCACGTATTCACAGTTTGAAATTACGACTTTTTTATACCCAACATATACCAAGTACAGAAAGCGGCGTTTGGTCACATTTGTCCCAAACCCCCCCTGCAGTTTCCAAAATATCCCAAACTTCCCAATTTCGAGGCCTGAGCCATATTTTGGACCCAAATTCTGGCTCTATGCACGTATTCGCGGTTTAAAATTACGAGGTTTTATACCAAACATATGCCAAGTTCTGAAAGCGGCAGTGAGTCACATTTCGCACAAACTCCCCTGCAGTTTTCGAAATATCCCAAATATCACAATTTTGAGGCCTGAGCCATATTTTGGAGCCAAATTCTGGCTCTCTGCACGTATTCGCAGTTTGAAATTACGACTTTTTATACCCAACATATGCCAAGTACTGAAAGTGGCGTTTGGTCACATTTGTCCCAAACCTCCCTGCAGTTTTCAAAATATCCCAAAAAACCTCACTTTCGAGGCATGAGCCATATTTTGGAGCAAAATTCTGGCTCTCTGCACGTATTCGCAGTTTGAATTTATGAATTTATATACCCAACATATGCCAAGTACTGAAAGCGGCGTTTGGTCACATTTGTCTCAATCCCCCCTGCAGTTTTCAAAATATCCCAAACATCCCAATTTCGAGGCCAGAGCCATATTTTGGAGCCAAGTTCTGGCTCTCTGCACGTATTCGCAGTTTGAAATTACGAGTTTTTTTATACCCAACATATGCCCAGTACTGAACGCGGCGTTTGGTCACATTTGTCCCAAACCCCCCCTGCAGTTTTCAAAATATCCCAAACATCCCAATTTTGAGGCCTGAGCCATATTTTGGAGCAAAATTCTGGCTCTATGCACGTATTCGCGGTTTGAAATTACGACATTTTTTACCCAACATATGCGAAGTCCTGAAAGCGGCAGAGAGTCACATTTCGCACAAACTCCCCGGCAGTTTTCAAAATATCCCAAATTTCCCAATTTCGAGGCCTGAGCAATATTTTGGAGCCAAATTTTGGCTCTCTGCAAGTATTCGCAGATTGAAATTACGACTTTTTATACCCAACATATGCCAAGCTCTGAAAGCGGCGTTTGGTCATATTGGTCCCAAACACCATTGGAGTTTTTAAAATATCCCAAAAATCCCAATTTCGAAGACAGAGCAATATTTTTGAGCCAAATTCTGGCTCTATGCACGTATTCGCAGTTTGAAATTACGACTTTTTATACCCAACATATGCCAAGTCCTGAAAGCGGCAGTAAGTCAAATTTTGCACAAACTCGCCTGCAGTTTTCGAAATATCAAAAATATCCCAATATCAAAGCCTGAGCCATATTATAGAGCCAAATTCTGGCTCTCTCCACGTATTCGCAGTTTAATATTACGATTTTTATACCCAACATATGCCCAGTACTGAACGCGGCGTTTGGTCACATTTGTCCCAAACCCCACCTGCAGTTTTCATAATACCCCAAACATCCCAATTTCGAGGCCTGAGCCATATTTTGGAGCAAAATTCTGGTTCTATGCACATATTCGCAGTTTGAAATTACGACATTTTTTACCCAACATATGCCAAGTCCTGAAAGCGGCAGTGAGTCACATTTCGCACAAACTCCCCTGCATTTTTCGAAATATCCCAAATATCCCAATTTTGAGGCCTGAGCCATATTTTTGAGCCAAATTCTGGCTCTCTGCACATATTCGCAGTTTGAAATTCCGACTTTTTATACCAACATATGCCAAGTACTGAAAGTGGCGTTTGGTCGCATTTGTCCCAAACCTCCCTGCGGTTTAAAAATATCCCAAACATCCCAATTTCGAGGCCTGAGCCATATTTTGGAGCCAAATTCTGGATCTATGCACGTATTCGCAGATTGAAATTACGACTTTTTAAACCCAACATATGCCAATTCCTGAAAGCGGCAGTGAGTCACATTTTGCACAAACTCCCTTGCAGTTTTCGAAATATCCAAAATATCACAATTTCGACGCCTGAGCCATATTTTGGAGCCAAATTCTGGCTCTCTCCACGTATTCGCAGTTTAGCATTACGATTTTTATACCCAACATATGCCAAGTACTGAAAGCAGCAGTGAGTCACATTTCGCACAAACTCCCCAACAGTTTTCGAAATATCCCAAATATCCCATTTTCGATAACTGAGCAATATTTTCGAGCCAAATTCTGGCTCTCTGCACGTATTCGCAGTTCGTAAATACGACTTTTTTATGCCCAACATATGCCAAGTACTGAAAGCGGCGTTTGGTCACATTTGTCCCAAACCCCCCCTGCAGTTTTCAAAATATCCCAAACATCCCAATTTCGAGGCCCGAGCAATATTTTGGAGCCAAATTCTGGCTCTATGCATGTATTCGCGGTTTGAAATTACGACATTTTATACCCAACATATGGCAAGTCCTGAAAGCGGCAGTGAGTCACATTTCGCACAAACTCCCCTGCAGTTTTTTAAATATCATAAATATCCCAATTTTGAGGCCTGAGCCATATTTTGGAGCCAAATTCTGGCTCTCTTCACGTATTCGCAGTTTGAAATTACCACTTTTTTATACCCAACATATGCCAAATACTGAAAGCGGCATTTGGTCACATTTGTCTCAATCCCCCCTGCAGTTTTCAAAAGTTACCATACATCCCAATTTCGAGGCCTGAGCCATATTTTGGACCCAAATTCTGGCTCTATGCACGTATTCGCGGTTTAAAATTACGAGGTTTTATACCAAACATATGCCAAGTTCTGAAAGCGGCAGTGAGTCACATTTCGCACAAACTCCCCTGCAGTTTTCGAAATATCCCAAATATCACAATTTTGAGGCCTGAGCCATATTTTGGAGCCAAATTCTGGCTCTCTGCACGTATTCGCAGTTTGAAATTACGACTTTTTATACCCAACATATGCCAAGTACTGAAAGTGGCGTTTGGTCACATTTGTCCCAAACCTCCCTGCAGTTTTCAAAATATCCCAAAAAACCTCACTTTCGAGGCATGAGCCATATTTTGGAGCAAAATTCTGGCTCTCTGCACGTATTCGCAGTTTGAATTTATGAATTTATATACCCAACATATGCCAAGTACTGAAAGCGGCGTTTGGTCACATTTGTCTCAATCCCCCCTGCAGTTTTCAAAATATCGCAAACATCCCAATTTCGAGGCCAGAGCCATATTTTGGAGCCAAGTTCTGGCTCTCTGCACGTATTCGCAGTTTGAAATTACGAGTTTTTTTTATACCCAACATATGCCCAGTACTGAACGCGGCGTTTGGTCACATTTGTCCCAAACCCCCCCTGCAGTTTTCAAAATAACCCAAACATCCCAATTTTGAGGCCGGAGCCATATTTTGGAGCAAAATTCTGGCTCTATGCACGTATTCGCGGTTTGAAATTACGACATTTTTTACCCAACATATGCGAAGTCCTGAAAGCGGCAGAGAGTCACATTTCGCACAAACTCCCTTGCAGTTTTCGAAATATCCGAAATATCCCAATTTCGACGCCTGAGCCATATTTTAGAGCCAAATTCTGGCCCTCTGCCCGTATTCGCAGTTTGAAATTACGACTTTTTATACCCAAAATATGCCAAGTACTGAAAGCAGCAGTGAGTCACAGTTTGCACAAACTCCCCTGCAGTTTTCAAAATATCCCAAATATCCCAATTTCGAGGCCTGAGCAATATTTTGGAGCCAAATTTTGGCTCTCTGCAAGTATTCGCAGTTTGATATTACGACTTTTTATACCCAACATATGCCATGTACTGAAAGCGGCAGTGAATCACATTTTGAACAAACTCCCCTGCAGTTTTCAAAATATCCAAAACATCCCACTTTCGAGGCCGGAGCCATATTTTGGAGCCAAATTCAAGCTCTCTGCACGTATTCGCAGTTTGAATTTACGACTTTTTATACCCAACATATGCCAAGTTCTAAAAGCTGCGTTTGGTAATATTGGTCCCAAACCCCCCAGGAGTTTTCAAGATATCCCAAACATCCCAATTTCGAGGACAGAGCAATATTTTTGAGCCAAATTCCAGCACTATGCACGTATCCGCAGTTTAAAATTATCTTTTTATACCCAACATATGCCAAGTCATGTAAGCGGCAGTGAGTCAAATTTTGCACAAACTCCCCTGCAGTTTTCGAAATATCCCAAACATCCCAATTTCGATGCCTGAGCCATATTTTGGAGCAAAACTCTGGCTCTCTGCACGTATTCGCAGTTTGAAATTACGACTTTTTAATACCCAATATATGCCAAGTACTGAATGTGGCGTTTGGTAACATTTGTCCCAAACCCCACCTGCAGTTTTCAAAATACCCCAAACATCCCAATTTCGAGGCCTGAGCCATATTTTGGAGCAAAATTCTGGCTCTATGCACGTATTCGCAGTTTGAAATTACGACATTTTTTACCCAACATATGCCAAGTCCTGAAAGCGGCAGTGAGTCACATTTCGCACAAACTCCCCTGCAGTTTTCGAAATATCCCAAATATCCCAATTTTGAGGCCTAAGCCATATTTTTGAGCCAAACTCTGGCTCTCTACACATATTCGCAGTTTGAAATTACGACTTTTTTATGCCCAACATATGCCAAGTACAGAAAGCGGCGTTTGGTCACATTTGTCCCAAACCCCCCCTGCAGTTTTCAAATTATCCCAAACATCCCAATTTCGAGGCCTGAGCCATATTTTGGACCCAAATTCTGGCTCTATGCACGTATTCGCGGTTTGAAATTACGAGATTTTATACCAAACATATGCCAAGTTCTGAAAGCGGCAGTGAGTCACATTTCGCACAAACTCCCCTGCAGTTTTCGAAATATCCCAAATATTCCAATTTTGAGGCCTGAGCCATATTTTGGAGCCAAATTCTGGCTCTCTGCACGTATTCGCAGTTTGAAATTACGACTTTTTTATACCAAACATATCCCAAGTACTGAAAGCGGCGTTTGGTCACATTTGTTCCAAACCCTCCCTGCAGGTTTTCAAAATATCACAAACATCCCAATTTCGAGGCCTGAGACATATTTTGGAGCCAAATTCTGGCTCTATGCACGTATTCGCGGTTTGAAATTACGATATTTTATACCCAACATATGCCAAGTCTTGAAAGCGGCAGTGAGTCCCATTTCGCACAAACTCCCCTGCAGTTGTCGAAATATCCAAAATATTCCAATTTCAAGGCATGAGCCATATTTTGGAGCCAAATTCTATCTCTCTGCACGTATTCGCAGTTTTAAATTACGACTTTTTTATACCCAACATATGCACAGTTCTGAACGCGGCGTGCGGTCACATTTGTCCCAATCCCCCCCTGCAGTTTTCAAAATATCCCAAACATCCCCATTTCGAGGCCTGAACCATATTTTGGAGCAAAATTCTGGCGCTATGCACGTATTCGCAGATTGAAATTACGACTTTTTATACCCAACATATGCCAAGTACTGAAAGCAGCAGTGAGTCACATTTTGCAAAAACTCCCCTGCAGTTTTCAAAATATCCCAAATATCCCAATTTCGAGGCCTGAGCAATATTTTGGAGCCAAATTTTGGCTCTCTGCAAGTATTCGCCGTTTGATATTACGACTTTTTATACCCAACATATGCCAAGTACTGAAAGCGGCAGTGAGTCACATTTTGCACAAACTCCCCTGCAGTTTTCAAAATATCCCAAATATCCCAATTTCGAGGCCTGAGCAATATTTTGGAGCCAAATTTTGGCTCTCTGCAAGTATTCGCAGATTGAAATTACGACTTTTTATACCCAACATATGCCAAGCTCTGAAAGCGGCGTTTGGTCATATTGGTCCCAAACCCCCTTGGAGTTTTTAAAATATCCCAAAAATCCCAATTTCGAAGACAGAGCAATATTTTTGAGCCAAATTCTGGCTCTATGCACGTATTCGCAGTTTGAAATTTACGACTTTTTATACCCAACATATGCCAAGTCCTGAAAGCGGCAGTAAGTCAAATTTTGCACAAACTCGCCTGCAGTTTTCGAAATATCCCAAATATCCCAATATCAAAGCCTGAGCCATATTATAGAGCCAAATTCTGGCTCTCTCCACGTATTCGCAGTTTAATATTACGATTTTTATACCCAACATATGCCCAGTACTGAACGCGGCGTTTGGTCACATTTGTCCCAAACCCCACCTGCAGTTTTCATAATACCCCAAACATCCCAATTTCGAGGCCTGAGCCATATTTTGGAGCAAAATTCTGGTTCTATGCACGTATTCGCAGTTTGAAATTACGACATTTTTTACCCAACATATGCCAAGTCCTGAAAGCGGCAGTGAGTCACATTTCGCACAAACTCCCCTGCATTTTTCGAAATATCCCAAATATCCCAATTTTGAGGCCTGAGCCATATTTTTGAGCCAAATTCTGGCTCTCTGCACATATTCGCAGTTTGAAATTCCGACTTTTTATACCAACATATGCCAAGTACTGAAAGTGGCGTTTGGTCGCATTTGTCCCAAACCTCCCTGCAGTTTTAAAAATATCCCAAACATCCCAATTTCGAGGCCTGAGCCATATTTTGGAGCCAAATTCTGGATCTATGCACGTATTCGCAGGTTGAAATTACGACTTTTTATACCCAACATATGCCAATTCCTGAAAGCGGCAGTTAGTCACATTTTGCACAAACTCCCTTGCAGTTTTCGAAATATCCAAAATATCACAATTTCGACGCCTCAGCCATATTTTGGAGCCAAATTCTGGCTCTCTCCACGTATTCGCAGTTTAGTATTACGATTTTTATACCCAACATATGCCAAGTACTGAAAGCGGCAGTGAGTCACATTTCGCACAAACTCCCCTACAGTTTTCGAAATATCCCAAATATCCCATTTTCGATAACTGAGCAATATTTTCGAGCCAAATTCTGGCTCTCTGCACGTATTCGCAGTTCGAAAATACGACTTTTTTATGCCCAACATATGCCAAGTACTGAAAGCGGCGTTTGGTCACATTTGTCCCAAACCCCCCCTGCAGTTTTCAAAATATCCCAAACATCCCAATTTCGAGGCCCGAGCAATATTTTGGAGCCAAATTCTGGCTCTCTGCACGTATTCGCAGTTTGAAATTACGACTTTTTAATACCCAATATATGCCAAGTACTGAATGTGGCGTTTGGTAACATTTGTCCCAAACCCCACCTGCAGTTTTCAAAATACCCCAAACATCCCAATTTCGAGGCCTGAGCCATATTTTGGAGCAAAATTCTGGCTCTATGCACGTATTCGCAGTTTGAAATTACGACATTTTTTACCCAACATATGCCAAGTCCTGAAAGCGGCAGTGAGTCACATTTCGCACAAACTCCCCTGCAATTTTCGAAATATCCCAAATATCCCAATTTTGAGGCCTAAGCCATATTTTTGAGCCAAACTCTGGCTCTCTACACATATTCGCAGTTTGAAATTACGACTTTTTTATGCCCAACATATGCCAAGTACAGAAAGCGGCGTTTGGTCACATTTGTCCCAAACCCCCCCTGCAGTTTTCAAATTATCCCAAACATCCCAATTTCGAGGCCTGAGCCATATTTTGGACCCAAATTCTGGCTCTATGCACGTATTCGCGGTTTGAAATTACGAGATTTTATACCAAACATATGCCAAGTTCTGAAAGCGGCAGTGAGTCACATTTCGCACAAACTCCCCTGCAGTTTTCGAAATATCCCAAATATTCCAATTTTGAGGCCTGAGCCATATTTTGGAGCCAAATTCTGGCTCTCTGCACGTATTCGCAGTTTGAAATTACGACTTTTTTATACCAAACATATCCCAAGTACTGAAAGCGGCGTTTGGTCACATTTGTTCCAAACCCTCCCTGCAGGTTTTCAAAATATCACAAACATCCCAATTTCGAGGCCTGAGACATATTTTGGAGCCAAATTCTGGCTCTATGCACGTATTCGCGGTTTGAAATTACGATATTTTATACCCAACATATGCCAAGTCTTGAAAGCGGCAGTGAGTCCCATTTCGCACAAACTCCCCTGCAGTTGTCGAAATATCCAAAATATTCCAATTTCAAGGCCTGAGCCATATTTTGGAGCCAAATTCTATCTCTCTGCACGTATTCGCAGTTTTAAATTACGACTTTTTTATACCCAACATATGCCCAGTACTGAACGCGGCGTGCGGTCACATTTGTCCCAATCCCCCCCTGCAGTTTTCAAAATATCCCGAACATCCCCATTTCGAGGCCTGAACCATATTTTGGAGCAAAATTCTGGCGCTATGCACGTATTCGCAGATTGAAATTACGACTTTTTATACCCAACATATGCCAAGTACTGAAAGCAGCAGTGAGTCACATTTTGCACAAACTCCCCTGCAGTTTTCAAAATATCCCAAATATCCCAATTTCGTGGCCTGAGCAATATTTTGGAGCCAAATTTTGGCTCTCTGCAAGTATTCGCAGATTGAAATTACGACTTTTTATACCCAACATATGCCATGCTCTGAAAGCGGCGTTTGGTCATATTGGTCCCAAACCCCCTTGGAGTTTTTAAAATATCCCAAAAATCCCAATTTCGAAGACAGAGCAATATTTTTGAGCCAAATTCTGGCTCTATGCACGTATTCGCAGTTTGAAATTACGACTTTTTATACCCAACATATGCCAAGTCCTGAAAGCGGCAGTAAGTCAAATTTTGCACAAACTCGCCTGCAGTTTTCGAAATATCCCAAATATCCCAATATCAAAGCCTGAGCCATATTATAGAGCCAAATTCTGGCTCTCTCCACGTATTCGCAGTTTAATATTACGATTTTTATACCCAACATATCCCCAGTACTGAACGCGGCGTTTGGTCACATTTGTCCCAAACCCCACCTGCAGTTTTCATAATACCCCAAACATCCCAATTTCGAGGCCTGAGCCATATTTTGGAGCAAAATTCTGGTTCTATGCACGTATTCGCAGTTTGAAATTACGACATTTTTTACCCAACATATGCCAAGTCCTGAAAGCGGCAGTGAGTCACATTTCGCACAAACTCCCCTGCATTTTTCGAAATATCCCAAATATCCCAATTTTGAGGCCTGAGCCATATTTTTGAGCCAAATTCTGGCTCTCTGCACATATTCGCAGTTTGAAATTCCGACTTTTTATACCAACATATGCCAAGTACTGAAAGTGGCGTTTGGTCGCATTTGTCCCAAACCTCCCTGCAGTTTTAAAAATATCCCAAACATCCCAATTTCGAGGCCTGAGCCATATTTTGGAGCCAAATTCTGGATATATGCACGTATTCGCAGGTTGAAATTACGACTTTTTATACCCAACATATGCCAATTCCTGAAAGCGGCAGTGAGTCACATTTTGCACAAACTCCCTTGCAGTTTTCGAAATATCCAAAATATCACAATTTCGACGCCTGAGCCATATTTTGGAGCCAAATTCTGGCTCTCTCCACGTATTCGCAGTTTAGTATTACGATTTTTATACCCAACATATGCCAAGTACTGAAAGCGGCAGTGAGTCACATTTCGCACAAACTCCCCTACAGTTTTCGAAATATCCCAAATATCCCATTTTCGATAACTGAGCAATATTTTCGAGCCAAATTCTGGCTCTCTGCACGTATTCGCAGTTCGAAATTACGACTTTTTTATACCCAACATATGCCAAGTACTGAAAGCGGCGTTTGGTCACATTTGTCCCAAACCCCCCCTGCAGTTTTCAAAATATCCCAAACATCCCAATTTCGAGGCCCGAGCAATATTTTGGAGCCAAATTCTGGCTCTATGCATGTATTCGCGGTTTGAAATTACGACATTTTATACCCAACATATGACAAGTCCTGAAAGCGGCAGTGAGTCACATTTCGCACAAACTCCCCTGCAGTTTTTTAAATATCATAAATATCCCAATTTTGAGGCCTGAGCCATATTTTGGAGCCAAATTCTGGCTCTCTTCACGTATTCGCAGTTTGAAATTACCACTTTTTTATACCCAACATATGCCAAATACTTAAAGCGGCATTTGGTCACATTTGTCTCAATCCCCCCTGCAGTTTTCAAAATATACCAAACATCCCAATTTCGAGGCCTGAGCCATATTTTGGAGCGAAATTCTGGCTCTCTGCACGTATTCACAGTTTGAAATTACGACTTTTTTATACCCAACATATACCAAGTACAGAAAGCGGCGTTTGGTCACATTTGTCCCAAACCCCCCCTGCAGTTTCCAAAATATCCCAAACTTCCCAATTTCGAGGCCTGAGCCATATTTTGGACCCAAATTCTGGCTCTATGCACGTATTCGCGGTTTAAAATTACGAGGTTTTATACCAAACATATGCCAAGTTCTGAAAGCGGCAGTGAGTCACATTTCGCACAAACTCCCCTGCAGTTTTCGAAATATCCCAAATATCACAATTTTGAGGCCTGAGCCATATTTTGGAGCCAAATTCTGGCTCTCTGCACGTATTCGCAGTTTGAAATTACGACTTTTTATACCCAACATATGCCAAGTACTGAAAGTGGCGTTTGGTCACATTTGTCCCAAACCTCCCTGCAGTTTTCAAAATATCCCAAACATCCCAATTTCGAAGCCAGAGCCATATTTTGGAGCCAAGTTCTGGCTCTCTGCACGTATTCGCAGTTTGAAATTACGAGTTTTTTAATACCCAACATATGCCCAGTACTGAACGCGGCGTTTGGTCACATTTGTCCCAAACCCCCCCTGCAGTTTTCAAAATATCCCAAACATCCCAATTTTGAGGCCTGAGCCATATTTTGGAGCAAAATTCTGGCTCTATGCACGTATTCGCGGTTTGAAATTACGACATTTTTTACCCAACATATGCGAAGTCCTGAAAGCGGCAGAGAGTCACATTTCGCACAAACTCCCCTGCAGTTTTCAAAATATCCCAAATTTCCCAATTTCGAGGCCTGAGCAATATTTTGGAGCCAAATTTTGGCTCTCTGCAAGTATTCGCAGATTGAAATCACGACTTTTTATACCCAACATATGCCAAGCTCTGAAAGCGGCGTTTGGTCATATTGGTCCCAAACCCCCTTGGAGTTTTTAAAATATCCCAAAAATCCCAATTTCGAAGACAGAGCAATATTTTTGAGCCAAATTCTGGCTCTATGCACGTATTCGCAGTTTGAAATTACGACTTTTTATACCCAACATATGCCAAGTCCTGAAAGCGGCAGTAAGTCAAATTTTGCACAAACTCGCCTGCAGTTTTCGAAATATCAAAAATATCCCAATATCAAAGCCTGAGCCATATTATAGAGCCAAATTCTGGCTCTCTCCACGTATTCGCAGTTTAATATTACGATTTTTATACCCAACATATGCCCAGTACTGAACGCGGCGTTTGGTCACATTTGTCCCAAACCCCAATTGCAGTTTTCATAATACCCCAAACATCCCAATTTCGAGGCCTGAGCCATATTTTGGAGCAAAATTCTGGTTCTATGCACATATTCGCAGTTTGAAATTACGACATTTTTTACCCAACATATGCCAAGTCCTGAAAGCGGCAGTGAGTCACATTTCGCACAAACTCCCCTGCATTTTTCGAAATATCCCAAATATCCCAATTTTGAGGCCTGAGCCATATTTTTGAGCCAAATTCTGGCTCTCTGCACATATTCGCAGTTTGAAATTCCGACTTTTTATACCAACATATGCCAAGTACTGAAAGTGGCGTTCGGTCGCATTTGTCCCAAACCTCCCTGCGGTTTAAAAATATCCCAAACATCCCAATTTCGACGCCTGAGCCATATTTTGGAGCCAAATTCTGGATCTATGCACGTATTCGCAGATTGAAATTACGACTTTTTATACCCAACATATGCCAATTCCTGAAAGCGGCAGTGAGTCACATTTTGCACAAACTCCCTTGCAGTTTTCGAAATATCCAAAATATCACAATTTCGACGCCTGAGCCATATTTTGGAGCCAAATTCTGGCTCTCTCCACGTATTCGCAGTTTAGTATTACGATTTTTATACCAAACATATGCCAAGTTCTGAAAGCGGCAGTGAGTCACATTTCGCACAAACTCCCCTGCAGTTTTCGAAATATCCCAAATATCCCAATTTTGAGGCCTAAGCCATATTTTTGAGCCAAACTCTGGCTCTCTACACATATTCGCAGTTTGAAATTACGACTTTTTTATGCCCAACATATGTCAAGTACAGAAAGCGGCGTTTGGTCACATTTGTCCCAAACCCCCCCTGCAGTTTTCAAAATATCCCAAACATCCCAATTTCGAGGCCTGAGCCATATTTTGGACCCAAATTCTGGCTCTATGCACGTATTCGCGGTTTGAAATTACGAGATTTTATACCAAACATATGCCAAGTTCTGAAAGCGGCAGTGAGTCACATTTCGCACAAACTCCCCTGCAGTTTTCGAAATATCCCAAATATTCCAATTTTGAGGCCTGAGCCATATTTTGGAGCCAAATTCTGGCTCTCTGCACGTATTCGCAGTTTGAAATTACGACTTTTTTATACCAAACATATCCCAAGTACTGAAAGCGGCGTTTGGTCACATTTGTTCCAAACCCTCCCTGCAGGTTTTCAAAATATCACAAACATCCCAATTTCGAGGCCTGAGACATATTTTGGAGCCAAATTCTGGCTCTATGCACGTATTCGCGGTTTGAAATTACGATATTTTATACCCAACATATGCCAAGTCTTGAAAGCGGCAGTGAGTCCCATTTCGCACAAACTCCCCTGCAGTTGTCGAAATATCCAAAATATTCCAATTTCAAGGCCTGAGCCATATTTTGGAGCCAAATTCTATCTCTCTGCACGTATTCGCAGTTTTAAATTACGACTTTTTTATACCCAACATATGCCCAGTACTGAACGCAGCGTGCGGTCACATTTGTCCCAATCCCCCCCTGCAGTTTTCAAAATATCCCAAACATCCCCATTTCGAGGCCTGAACCATATTTTGGAGCAAAATTCTGGCGCTATGCACGTATTCGCAGATTGAAATTACGACTTTTTATACCCAACATATGCCAAGTACTGAAAGCAGCAGTGAGTCACATTTTGCAAAAACTCCCCTGCAGTTTTCAAAATATCCCATTATCCGAATTTCGAGGCCTGAGCAATATTTTGGAGCCAAATTTTGGCTCTCTGCAAGTATTCGCAGTTTGATATTACGACTTTTTATACCCAACATATGCCAAGTACTGAAAGCGGCAGTGAGTCACATTTTGCACAAACTCCCCTGCAGTTTTCAAAATATCCCAAATATCCCAATATCAAAGCCTGAGCCATATTATAGAGCCAAATTCTGGCTCTCTCCACGTATTCGCAGTTTAATATTACGATTTTTATACCCAACATATGCCCAGTACTGAACGCGGCGTTTGGTCACATTTGTCCCAAACCCCACCTGCAGTTTTCATAATACCCCAAACATCCCAATTTCGAGGCCTGAGCCATATTTTAGCGCAAAATTCTGGTTCTATGCACGTATTCGCAGTTTGAAATTACGACATTTTTTACCCAACATATGCCAAGTCTTGAAAGCGGCAGTGAGTCCCATTTCGCACAAACTCCCCTGCAGTTGTCGAAATATCCAAAATATTCCAATTTCAAGGCCTGAGCCATATTTTGGAGCCAAATTCTATCTCTCTGCACGTATTCGCAGTTTTAAATTACGACTTTTTTATACCCAACATATGCCCAGTACTGAACGCAGCGTGCGGTCACATTTGTCCCAATCCCCCCCTGCAGTTTTCAAAATATCCCAAACATCCCCATTTCGAGGCCTGAACCATATTTTGGAGCAAAATTCTGGCGCTATGCACGTATTCGCAGATTGAAATTACGACTTTTTATACCCAACATATGCCAAGTACTGAAAGCAGCAGTGAGTCACATTTTGCAAAAACTCCCCTGCAGTTTTCAAAATATCCCATTATCCCAATTTCGAGGCCTGAGCAATATTTTGGAGCCAAATTTTGGCTCTCTGCAAGTATTCGCAGTTTGATATTACGACTTTTTATACCCAACATATGCCAAGTACTGAAAGCGGCAGTGAGTCACATTTTGCACAAACTCCCCTGCAGTTTTCAAAATATCCCAAATATCCCAATATCAAAGCCTGAGCCATATTATAGAGCCAAATTCTGGCTCTCTCCACGTATTCGCAGTTTAATATTACGATTTTTATACCCAACATATGCCCAGTACTGAACGCGGCGTTTGGTCACATTTGTCCCAAACCCCACCTGCAGTTTTCATAATACCCCAAACATCCCAATTTCGAGGCCTGAGCCATATTTTGGAGCAAAATTCTGGTTCTATGCACGTATTCGCAGTTTGAAATTACGACATTTTTTACCCAACATATGCCAAGTCCTGAAAGCGGCAGTGAGTCACATTTCGCACAAACTCCCCTGAATTTTTCGAAATATCCTAAACATCCCAATTTCGAGGCCTGAGCCATATTTTGGAGCCAAATTCTGGATCTATGCACGTATTCGCAGATTGAAATTACGACTTTTTATACCCAACATATGCCAATTCCTGAAAGCGGCAGTGAGTCACATTTTGCACAAACTCCCTTGCAGTTTTCGAAATATCCAAAATATCACAATTTCGACGCCTGAGCCATATTTTGGAGCCATATTCTGGCTCTCTCCACGTATTCGCAGTTTAGTATTACGATTTTTATACCCAACATATGCCAAGTACTGAAAGCGGCAGTGAGTCACATTTCGCACAAACTCCCCTACAGTTTTCGAAATATCCCAAATATCCCATTTTCGATAACTGAGCAATATTTTCGAGCCAAATTCTGGCTCTCTGCACGTATTCGCAGTTCGAAAATACGACTTTTTTATGGCCAACATATGCCAAGTACTGAAAGCGGCGTTTGGTCACATTTGTCCCAAACCCCCCCTGCAGTTTTCAAAATATCCAAAACATCCCAATTTCGAGGCCCGAGCAATATTTTGTAGCCAAATTCTGGCTCTATGCATGTATTCGCGGTTTGAAATTACGACATTTTATACCCAACATATGGCAAGTCCTGAAAGCGGCAGTGAGTCACATTTCGCACAAACTCCCCTGCAGTTTTTTAAATATCATAAATATCCCAATTTTGAGGCCTGAGCCATATTTTGGAGCCATATTCTGGCTCTCTTCACGTATTCGCAGTTTGAAATTACCACTTTTTTATACCCAACATATGCCAAATACTGAAAGCGGCATTTGGTCACATTTGTCTCAATCCCCCCTGCAGTTTTCAAAATATACCAAACATCCCAATTTCGAGGCCTGAGCCATATTTTGGAGCGAAATTCTGGCTCTCTGCACGTATTCACAGTTTGAAATTACGACTTTTTTATACCCAACATATACCAAGTACAGAAAGCGGCGTTTGGTCACATTTGTCCCAAACCCCCCCCTGCAGTTTCCAAAATATCCCAAACTTCCCAATTTCGAGGCCTGAGCCATATTTTGGACCCAAATTCTGGCTCTATGCACGTATTCGCGGTTTAAAATTACGAGGTTTTATACCAAACATATGCCAAGTTCTGAAAGCGGCAGTGAGTCACATTTCGCACAAACTCCCCTGCAGTTTTCGAAATATCCCAAATATCACAATTTTGAGGCCTGAGCCATATTTTGGACCCAAATTCTGGCTCTCTGCACGTATTCGCAGTTTGAAATTACGACTTTTTATACCCAACATATGCCAAGTACTGAAAGTGGCGTTTGGTCACATTTGTCCCAAACCTCCCTGCAGTTTTCAAAATATCCCAAAAAACCTCACTTTCGAGGCATGAGCCATATTTTGGAGCAAAATTCTGGCTCTCTGCACGTATTCGCAGTTTGAATTTATGAATTTATATACCCAACATATGCCAAGTACTGAAAGCGGCGTTTGGTCACATTTGTCTCAATCCCCCCTGCAGTTTTCAAAATATCCCAAACATCCCAATTTCGAGGCCAGAGCCATATTTTGGAGCCAAGTTCTGGCTCTCTGCACGTATTCGCAGTTTGAAATTACGAGTTTTTTTTATACCCAACATATGCCCAGTACTGAACGCGGCGTTTGGTCACATTTGTCCCAAACCCCCCCTGCAGTTTTCAAAATATCCCAAACATCCCAATTTTGAGGCCTGAGCCATATTTTGGAGCAAAATTCTGGCTCTATGCACGTATTCGCGGTTTGAAATTACGACATTTTTTACCCAACATATGCGAAGTCCTGAAAGCGGCAGAGAGTCACATTTCGCACAAACTCCCCTGCAGTTTTCAAAATATCCCAAATTTCCCAATTTCGAGGCCTGAGCAATATTTTGGAGCCAAATTTTGGCTCTCTGCAAGTATTCGCAGATTGAAATTACGACTTTTTATACCCAACATATGCCAAGCTCTGAAAGCGGCGTTTGGTCATATTGGTCCCAAACCCCCTTGGAGTTTTTAAAATATCCCAAAAATCCCAATTTCGAAGACAGAGCAATATTTTTGAGCCAAATTCTGGCTCCATGCACGTATTCGCAGTTTGAAATTACGACTTTTTATACCCAACATATGCCAAGTCCTGAAAGCGGCAGTAAGTCAAATTTTGCACAAACTCGCCTGCAGTTTTCGAAATATCCCAAATATCCCAATATCAAAGCCTGAGCCATATTATAGAGCCAAATTCTGGCTCTCTCCACGTATTCGCAGTTTAATATTACGATTTTTATACCCAACATATGCCCAGTACTGAACGCGGCGTTTGGTCACATTTGTCCCAAACCCCACCTGCAGTTTTCATAATACCCCAAACATCCCAATTTCGAGGCCTGAGCCATATTTTGGAGCAAAATTCTGGTTCTATGCACGTATTCGCAGTTTGAAATTACGACATTTTTTACCCAACATATGCCAAGTCCTGAAAGCGGCAGTGAGTCACATTTCGCACAAACTCCCCTGCATTTTTCGAAATATCCCAAATATCCCAATTTTGAGGCCTGAGCTATATTTTTGAGCCAAATTCTGGCTCTCTGCTCATATTCGCAGTTTGAAATTCCGACTTTTTATACCAACATATGCCAAGTACTGAAAGTGGCGTTTGGTCGCATTTGTCCCAAACCTCCCTGCAGTTTTAAAAATATCCCAAACATCCCAATTTCGAGGCCTGAGCCATATTTTGGAGCCAAATTCTGGATCTATGCACGTATTCGCAGATTGAAATTACGACTTTTTATACCCAACATATGCCAATTCCTGAAAGCGGCAGTGAGTCACATTTTGCACAAACTCCCTTGCAGTTTTCGAAATATCCAAAATATCACAATTTCGACGCCTGAGCCATATTTTGGAGCCAAATTCTGGCTCTCTCCACGTATTCGCAGTTTAGTATTACGATTTTTATACCCAACATATGCCAAGTACTGAAAGCGGCAGTGAGTCACATTTCGCACAAACTCCCCTACAGTTTTTTAAATATCCCAAATATCCCATTTTCGATAACTGAGCAATATTTTCGAGCCAAATTCTGGCTCTCTGCACGTATTCGCAGTTCGAAAATACGACTTTTTTATGCCCAACATATGCCAAGTACTGAAAGCAGCGTTTGGTCACATTTGTCCCAAACCCCCTCTGCAGTTTTCAAAATATCCCAAACATCCCAATTTCGAGGCCCGAGCAATATTTTGGAGCCAAATTCTGGCTCTATGCATGTATTCGCGGTTTGAAATTACGACATTTTATACCCAACATATGGCAAGTCCTGAAAGCGGCAGTGAGTCACATTTCGCACAAACTCCCCTGCAGTTTTTTAAATATCATAAATATCCCAATTTTGAGGCCTGAGCCATATTTTGGAGCCAAATTCTGGCTCTCTTCACGTATTCGCAGTTTGAAATTACCACTTTTTTATACCCAACATATGCCAAATACTGAAAGCGGCATTTGGTCACATTTGTCTCAATCCCCCCTGCAGTTTTCAAAATATACCAAACATCCCAATTTCGAGGCCTGAGCCATATTTTGGAGCGAAATTCTGGCTCTCTGCACGTATTCACAGTTTGAAATTACGACTTTTTTATACCCAACATATACCAAGTACAGAAAGCGGCGTTTGGTCACATTTGTCCCAAACCCCCCCTGCAGTTTCCAAAATATCCCAAACTTCCCAATTTCGAGGCCTGAGCCATATTTTGGACCCAAATTCTGGCTCTATGCACGTATTCGCGGTTTAAAATTAAGAGGTTTTATACCAAACATATGCCAAGTTCTGAAAGCGGCAGTGAGTCACATTTCGCACAAACTCCCCTGCAGTTTTCGAAATATCCCAAATATCACAATTTTGAGGCCTGAGCCATATTTTGGAGCCAAATTCTGGCTCTCTGCACGTATTCGCAGTTTGAAATTACGACTTTTTATACCCAACATATGCCAAGTACTGAAAGTGGCGTTTGGTCACATTTGTCCCAAACCTCCCTGCAGTTTTCAAAATATCCCAAAAAACCTCACTTTCGAGGCATGAGCCATATTTTGGAGCAAAATTCTGGCTCTCTGCACGTATTCGCAGTTTGAATTTATGAATTTATATACCCAACATATGCCAAGTACTGAAAGCGGCGTTTGGTCACATTTGTCTCAATCCCCCCTGCAGTTTTCAAAATATCCCAAACATCCCAATTTCGAGGCCAGAGCCATATTTTGGAGCCAAGTTCTGGCTCTCTGCACGTATTCGCAGTTTGAAATTACGAGTTTTTTTATACCCAACATATGCCCAGTACTGAACGCAGCGTTTGGTCACATTTGTCCCAAATCCCCCCTGCAGTTTTCAAAATATCCCAAACATCCCAATTTTGAGGCCTGAGCCATATTTTGGAGCAAAATTCTGGCTCTATGCACGTATTCGCGGTTTGAAATTACGACATTTTTTACCCAACATATGCGAAGTCCTGAAAGCGGCAGAGAGTCACATTTCGCACAAACTCGCCTGCAGTTTTCAAAATATCCCAAATTTCCCAATTTCGAGGCCTGAGCAATATTTTGGAGCCAAATTTTGGCTCTCTGCAAGTATTCGCAGATTGAAATTACGACTTTTTATACCTAACATATGCCAAGCTCTGAAAGCGGCGTTTGGTCATATTGGTCCCAAACCCCCTTGGAGTTTTTAAAATATCCCAAAAATCCCAATTTCGAAGACAGAGCAATATTTTTGAGCCAAATTCTGGCTCTATGCACGTATTCGCAGTTTGAAATTACGACTTTTTATACCCAACATATGCCAAGTCCTGAAAGCGGCAGTAAGTCAAATTTTGCAAAAACTCGCCTGCAGTTTTCGAAATATCAAAAATATCCCAATATCAAAGCCTGAGCCATATTATAGAGCCAAATTCTGGCTCTCTCCAGGTATTCGCAGTTTAATATTACGATTTTTATACCCAACATATGCCCAGTACTGAACGCGGCGTTTGGTCACATTTG
The DNA here is from genome assembly GCF_040958095.1 of Procambarus clarkii. Classification (NCBI taxonomy): domain Eukaryota; kingdom Metazoa; phylum Arthropoda; class Malacostraca; order Decapoda; family Cambaridae; genus Procambarus; species Procambarus clarkii. The sequence continues at coordinate 2,585,722 of NC_091159.1, forward strand.
TCCCAAACCCCACCTGCAGTTTTCATAATACCCCAAACATCCCAATCTCGAGGCCTGAGCCATATTTTGGAGCAAAATTCTGGTTCTATGCACATATTCGCAGTTTGAAATTACGACATTTTTTACCCAACATATGCCAAGTCCTGAAAGCGGCAGTGAGTCACATTTCGCACAAACTCCCCTGCATTTTTCGAAATATCCCAAATATCCCAATTTTGAGGCCTCAGCCATATTTTTGAGCCAAATTCTGGCTCTCTGCACATATTCGCAGTTTGAAATTCCGACTTTTTATACCAACATATGCCAAGTACTGAAAGTGGCGTTTGGTCGCATTTGTCCCACACCTCCCTGCGGTTTAAAAATATCCCAAACATCCCAATTTCGAGGCCTGAGCCATATTTTGGAGCCAAATTCTGGATCTATGCACGTATTCGCAGATTGAAATTACGACTTTTTATACCCAACATATGCCAATTCCTGAAAGCGGCAGTGAGTCACATTTTGCACAAACTCCCTTGCAGGTTTCGAAATATCCAAAATATCACAATTTCGACGCCTGAGCCATATTTTGGAGCCAAATTCTGGCTCTCTCCACGTATTCGCAGTTTAGTATTACGATTTTTATACCCAACATATGCCAAGTACTGAAAGCAGCAGTGAGTCACATTTCGCACAAACTCCCCTACAGTTTTCGAAATATCCCATTTTCGATAACTGAGCAATATTTTCGAGCCAAATTCTGGCTCTCTGCACGTATTCGCAGTTCGAAAATACGACTTTTTTATGCCCAACATATGCCAAGTACTGAAAGCGGCGTTTGGTCACATTTGTCCCAAACCCCCTCTGCAGTTTTCAAAATATCCCAAACCTCCCAATTTCGAGGCCCGAGCAATATTTTGGAGCCAAATTCTGGCTCTATGCATGTATTCGCGGTTTGAAATTACGACATTTTATACCCAACATATGGCAAGTCCTGAAAGCGGCAGTGAGTCACATTTCGCACAAACTCCCCTGCAGTTTTTTAAATATCATAAATATCCCAATTTTGAGGCCTGAGCCATATTTTGGAGCCATATTCTGGCTCTCTTCACGTATTCGCAGTTTGAAATTACCACTTTTTTATACCCAACATATGCCAAATACTGAAAGCGGCATTTGGTCACATTTGTCTCAATCCCCCCTGCAGTTTTCAAAATATACCAAACATCCCAATTTCGAGGCCTGAGCCATATTTTGGAGCGAAATTCTGGCTCTCTGCACGTATTCACAGTTTGAAATTACGACTTTTTTATACCCAACATATACCAAGTACAGAAAGCGGCGTTTGGTCACATTTGTCCCAAACCCCCCCCTGCAGTTTCCAAAATATCCCAAACTTCCCAATTTCGAGGCCTGAGCCATATTTTGGACCCAAATTCTGGCTCTATGCACGTATTCGCGGTTTAAAATTACGAGGTTTTATACCAAACATATGCCAAGTTCTGAAAGCGGCAGTGAGTCACATTTCGCACAAACTCCCCTGCAGTTTTCGAAATATCCCAAATATCACAATTTTGAGGCCTGAGCCATATTTTGGACCCAAATTCTGGCTCTCTGCACGTATTCGCAGTTTGAAATTACGACTTTTTATACCCAACATATGCCAAGTACTGAAAGTGGCGTTTGGTCACATTTGTCCCAAACCTCCCTGCAGTTTTCAAAATATCCCAAAAAACCTCACTTTCGAGGCATGAGCCATATTTTGGAGCAAAATTCTGGCTCTCTGCACGTATTCGCAGTTTGAATTTATGAATTTATATACCCAACATATGCCAAGTACTGAAAGCGGCGTTTGGTCACATTTGTCTCAATCCCCCCTGCAGTTTTCAAAATATCCCAAACACCCCAATTTCGAGGCCAGAGCCATATTTTGGAGCCAAGTTCTGGCTCTCTGCACGTATTCGCAGTTTGAAATTACGAGTTTTTTTTATACCCAACATATGCCCAGTACTGAACGCGGCGTTTGGTCACATTTGTCCCAAACCCCCCCTGCAGTTTTCAAAATATCCCAAACATCCCAATTTTGAGGCCTGAGCCATATTTTGGAGCAAAATTCTGGCTCTATGCACGTATTCGCGGTTTGAAATTACGACATTTTTTACCCAACATATGCGAAGTCCTGAAAGCGGCAGAGAGTCACATTTCGCACAAACTCCCCTGCAGTTTTCAAAATATCCCAAATTTCCCAATTTCGAGGCCTGAGCAATATTTTGGAGCCAAATTTTGGCTCTCTGCAAGTATTCGCAGATTGAAATTACGACTTTTTATACCCAACATATGCCAAGCTCTGAAAGCGGCGTTTGGTCATATTGGTCCCAAACCCCCTTGGAGTTTTTAAAATATCCCAAAAATCCCAATTTCGAAGACAGAGCAATATTTTTGAGCCAAATTCTGGCTCCATGCACGTATTCGCAGTTTGAAATTACGACTTTTTATACCCAACATATGCCAAGTCCTGAAAGCGGCAGTAAGTCAAATTTTGCACAAACTCGCCTGCAGTTTTCGAAATATCCCAAATATCCCAATATCAAAGCCTGAGCCATATTATAGAGCCAAATTCTGGCTCTCTCCACGTATTCGCAGTTTAATATTACGATTTTTATACCCAACATATGCCCAGTACTGAACGCGGCGTTTGGTCACATTTGTCCCAAACCCCACCTGCAGTTTTCATAATACCCCAAACATCCCAATTTCGAGGCCTGAGCCATATTTTGGAGCAAAATTCTGGTTCTATGCACGTATTCGCAGTTTGAAATTACGACATTTTTTACCCAACATATGCCAAGTCCTGAAAGCGGCAGTGAGTCACATTTCGCACAAACTCCCCTGCATTTTTCGAAATATCCCAAATATCCCAATTTTGAGGCCTGAGCTATATTTTTGAGCCAAATTCTGGCTCTCTGCTCATATTCGCAGTTTGAAATTCCGACTTTTTATACCAACATATGCCAAGTACTGAAAGTGGCGTTTGGTCGCATTTGTCCCAAACCTCCCTGCAGTTTTAAAAATATCCCAAACATCCCAATTTCGAGGCCTGAGCCATATTTTGGAGCCAAATTCTGGATCTATGCACGTATTCGCAGATTGAAATTACGACTTTTTATACCCAACATATGCCAATTCCTGAAAGCGGCAGTGAGTCACATTTTGCACAAACTCCCTTGCAGTTTTCGAAATATCCAAAATATCACAATTTCGACGCCTGAGCCATATTTTGGAGCCAAATTCTGGCTCTCTCCACGTATTCGCAGTTTAGTATTACGATTTTTATACCCAACATATGCCAAGTACTGAAAGCGGCAGTGAGTCACATTTCGCACAAACTCCCCTACAGTTTTTTAAATATCCCAAATATCCCATTTTCGATAACTGAGCAATATTTTCGAGCCAAATTCTGGCTCTCTGCACGTATTCGCAGTTCGAAAATACGACTTTTTTATGCCCAACATATGCCAAGTACTGAAAGCAGCGTTTGGTCACATTTGTCCCAAACCCCCTCTGCAGTTTTCAAAATATCCCAAACATCCCAATTTCGAGGCCCGAGCAATATTTTGGAGCCAAATTCTGGCTCTATGCATGTATTCGCGGTTTGAAATTACGACATTTTATACCCAACATATGGCAAGTCCTGAAAGCGGCAGTGAGTCACATTTCGCACAAACTCCCCTGCAGTTTTTTAAATATCATAAATATCCCAATTTTGAGGCCTGAGCCATATTTTGGAGCCAAATTCTGGCTCTCTTCACGTATTCGCAGTTTGAAATTACCACTTTTTTATACCCAACATATGCCAAATACTGAAAGCGGCATTTGGTCACATTTGTCTCAATCCCCCCTGCAGTTTTCAAAATATACCAAACATCCCAATTTCGAGGCCTGAGCCATATTTTGGAGCGAAATTCTGGCTCTCTGCACGTATTCACAGTTTGAAATTACGACTTTTTTATACCCAACATATACCAAGTACAGAAAGCGGCGTTTGGTCACATTTGTCCCAAACCCCCCCTGCAGTTTCCAAAATATCCCAAACTTCCCAATTTCGAGGCCTGAGCCATATTTTGGACCCAAATTCTGGCTCTATGCACGTATTCGCGGTTTAAAATTAAGAGGTTTTATACCAAACATATGCCAAGTTCTGAAAGCGGCAGTGAGTCACATTTCGCACAAACTCCCCTGCAGTTTTCGAAATATCCCAAATATCACAATTTTGAGGCCTGAGCCATATTTTGGAGCCAAATTCTGGCTCTCTGCACGTATTCGCAGTTTGAAATTACGACTTTTTATACCCAACATATGCCAAGTACTGAAAGTGGCGTTTGGTCACATTTGTCCCAAACCTCCCTGCAGTTTTCAAAATATCCCAAAAAACCTCACTTTCGAGGCATGAGCCATATTTTGGAGCAAAATTCTGGCTCTCTGCACGTATTCGCAGTTTGAATTTATGAATTTATATACCCAACATATGCCAAGTACTGAAAGCGGCGTTTGGTCACATTTGTCTCAATCCCCCCTGCAGTTTTCAAAATATCCCAAACATCCCAATTTCGAGGCCAGAGCCATATTTTGGAGCCAAGTTCTGGCTCTCTGCACGTATTCGCAGTTTGAAATTACGAGTTTTTTTATACCCAACATATGCCCAGTACTGAACGCAGCGTTTGGTCACATTTGTCCCAAATCCCCCCTGCAGTTTTCAAAATATCCCAAACATCCCAATTTTGAGGCCTGAGCCATATTTTGGAGCAAAATTCTGGCTCTATGCACGTATTCGCGGTTTGAAATTACGACATTTTTTACCCAACATATGCGAAGTCCTGAAAGCGGCAGAGAGTCACATTTCGCACAAACTCGCCTGCAGTTTTCAAAATATCCCAAATTTCCCAATTTCGAGGCCTGAGCAATATTTTGGAGCCAAATTTTGGCTCTCTGCAAGTATTCGCAGATTGAAATTACGACTTTTTATACCTAACATATGCCAAGCTCTGAAAGCGGCGTTTGGTCATATTGGTCCCAAACCCCCTTGGAGTTTTTAAAATATCCCAAAAATCCCAATTTCGAAGACAGAGCAATATTTTTGAGCCAAATTCTGGCTCTATGCACGTATTCGCAGTTTGAAATTACGACTTTTTATACCCAACATATGCCAAGTCCTGAAAGCGGCAGTAAGTCAAATTTTGCAAAAACTCGCCTGCAGTTTTCGAAATATCAAAAATATCCCAATATCAAAGCCTGAGCCATATTATAGAGCCAAATTCTGGCTCTCTCCAGGTATTCGCAGTTTAATATTACGATTTTTATACCCAACATATGCCCAGTACTGAACGCGGCGTTTGGTCACATTTGTCCCAAACCCCACCTGCAGTTTTCATAATACCCCAAACATCCCAATTTCGAGGCCTGAGCCATATTTTGGAGCAAAATTCTGGTTCTATGCACATATTCGCAGTTTGAAATTACGACATTTTTTACCCAACATATGCCAAGTCCTGAAAGCGGCAGTGAGTCACATTTCGCACAAACTCCCCTGCATTTTTCGAAATATCCCAAATATCCCAATTTTGAGGCCTCAGCCATATTTTTGAGCCAAATTCTGGCTCTCTGCACATATTCGCAGTTTGAAATTCCGACTTTTTATACCAACATATGCCAAGTACTGAAAGTGGCGTTTGGTCGCATTTGTCCCACACCTCCCTGCGGTTTAAAAATATCCCAAACATCCCAATTTCGAGGCCTGAGCCATATTTTGGAGCCAAATTCTGGATCTATGCACGTATTCGCAGATTGAAATTACGACTTTTTATACCCAACATATGCCAATTCCTGAAAGCGGCAGTGAGTCACATTTTGCACAAACTCCCTTGCAGGTTTCGAAATATCCAAAATATCACAATTTCGACGCCTGAGCCATATTTTGGAGCCAAATTCTGGCTCTCTCCACGTATTCGCAGTTTAGTATTACGATTTTTATACCCAACATATGCCAAGTACTGAAAGCAGCAGTGAGTCACATTTCGCACAAACTCCCCTACAGTTTTCGAAATATCCCATTTTCGATAACTGAGCAATATTTTCGAGCCAAATTCTGGCTCTCTGCACGTATTCGCAGTTCGAAAATACGACTTTTTTATGCCCAACATATGCCAAGTACTGAAAGCGGCGTTTGGTCACATTTGTCCCAAACCCCCTCTGCAGTTTTCAAAATATCCCAAACCTCCCAATTTCGAGGCCCGAGCAATATTTTGGAGCCAAATTCTGGCTCTATGCATGTATTCGCGGTTTGAAATTACGACATTTTATACCCAACATATGGCAAGTCCTGAAAGCGGCAGTGAGTCACATTTCGCACAAACTCCCCCTGCAGTTTTTTAAATATCATAAATATCCCAATTTTGAGGCCTGAGCCATATTTTGGAGCCAAATTCTGGCTCTCTTCACGTATTCGCAGTATGAAATTACCACTTTTTTATACCCAACATATGCCAAATACTGAAAGCGGCATTTGGTCACATTTGTCTCAATCCCCCCTGCAGTTTTCAAAATATACCAAACATCCCAATTTCGAGGCCTGAGCCATATTTTGGAGCGAAATTCTGGCTCTCTGCACGTATTCACAGTTTGAAATTACGACTTTTTTATACCCAACATATACCAAGTGCAGAAAGCGGCGTTTGGTCACATTTGTCCCAAACCCCCCCTGCAGTTTCCAAAATATCCCAAACTTCCCAATTTCGAGGCCTGAGCCATATTTTGGACCCAAATTCTGGCTCTATGCACGTATTCGCGGTTTAAAATTACGAGGTTTTATACCAAACATATGCCAAGTTCTGAAAGCGGCAGTGAGTCACATTTCGCACAAACTCCCCTGCAGTTTTCGAAATATCCCAAATATCACAATTTTGAGGCCTGAGCCATATTTTGGAGCCAAATTCTGGCTCTCTGCACGTATTCGCAGTTTGAAATTACGACTTTTTATACCCAACATATGCCAAGTACTGAAAGTGGCGTTTGGTCACATTTGTCCCAAACCTCCCTGCAGTTTTCAAAATATCCCAAAAAACCTCACTTTCGAGGCATGAGCCATATTTTGGAGCAAAATTCTGGCTCTCTGCACGTATTCGCAGTTTGAATTTATGAATTTATATACCCAACATATGCCAAGTACTGAAAGCGGCGTTTGGTCACATTTGTCTCAATCCCCCCTGCAGTTTTCAAAATATCCCAAACATCCCAATTTCGAGGCCAGAGCCATATTTTGGAGCCAAGTTCTGGCTCTCTGCACGTATTCGCAGTTTGAAATTACGAGTTTTTTTATACCCAACATATGCCCAGTACTGAACGCAGCGTTTGGTCACATTTGTCCCAAATCCCCCCTGCAGTTTTCAAAATATCCCAAACATCCCAATTTTGAGGCCTGAGCCATATTTTGGAGCAAAATTCTGGCTCTATGCACGTATTCGCGGTTTGAAATTACGACATTTTTTACCCAACATATGCGAAGTCCTGAAAGCGGCAGAGAGTCACATTTCGCACAAACTCCCCTGCAGTTTTCAAAATATCCCAAATTTCCCAATTTCGAGGCCTGAGCAATATTTTGGAGCCAAATTTTGGCTCTCTGCAAGTATTCGCAGATTGAAATTACGACTTTTTATACCTAACATATGCCAAGCTCTGAAAGCGGCGTTTGGTCATATTGGTCCCAAACCCCCTTGGAGTTTTTAAAATATCCCAAAAATCCCAATTTCGAAGACAGAGCAATATTTTTGAGCCAAATTCTGGCTCTATGCACGTATTCGCAGTTTGAAATTACGACTTTTTATACCCAACATATGCCAAGTCCTGAAAGCGGCAGTAAGTCAAATTTTGCAAAAACTCGCCTGCAGTTTTCGAAATATCAAAAATATCCCAATATCAAAGCCTGAGCCATATTATAGAGCCAAATTCTGGCTCTCTCCAGGTATTCGCAGTTTAATATTACGATTTTTATACCCAACATATGCCCAGTACTGAACGCGGCGTTTGGTCACATTTGTCCCAAACCCCACCTGCAGTTTTCATAATACCCCAAACATACCAATTTCGAGGCCTGAGCCATATTTTGGAGCAAAATTCTGGTTCTATGCACATATTCGCAGTTTGAAATTACGACATTTTTTACCCAACATATGCCAAGTCCTGAAAGCGGCAGTGAGTCACATTTCGCACAAACTCCCCTGCATTTTTCGAAATATCCCAAATATCCCAATTTTGAGGCCTCAGCCATATTTTTGAGCCAAATTCTGGCTCTCTGCACATATTCGCAGTTTGAAATTCCGACTTTTTATACCAACATATGCCAAGTACTGAAAGTGGCGTTTGGTCGCATTTGTCCCACACCTCCCTGCGGTTTAAAAATATCCCAAACATCCCAATTTCGAGGCCTGAGCCATATTTTGGAGCCAAATTCTGGATCTATGCACGTATTCGCAGATTGAAATTACGACTTTTTATACCCAACATATGCCAATTCCTGAAAGCGGCAGTGAGTCACATTTTGCACAAACTCCCTTGCAGGTTTCGAAATATCCAAAATATCACAATTTCGACGCCTGAGCCATATTTTGGAGCCAAATTCTGGCTCTCTCCACGTATTCGCAGTTTAGTATTACGATTTTTATACCCAACATATGCCAAGTACTGAAAGCAGCAGTGAGTCACATTTCGCACAAACTCCCCTACAGTTTTCGAAATATCCCATTTTCGATAACTGAGCAATATTTTCGAGCCAAATTCTGGCTCTCTGCACGTATTCGCAGTTCGAAAATACGACTTTTTTATGCCCAACATATGCCAAGTACTGAAAGCGGCGTTTGGTCACATTTGTCCCAAACCCCCCCTGCAGTTTTCAAAATATCCCAAACATCCCAATTTCGAGGCCCGAGCAATATTTTGGAGCCAAATTCTGGCTCTATGCATGTATTCGCGGTTTGAAATTACGACATTTTATACCCAACATATGGCAAGTCCTGAAAGCGGCAGTGAGTCACATTTCACACAAACTCCCCTGCAGTTTTTTAAATATCATAAATATCCCAATTTTGAGGCCTGAGCCATATTTTGGAGCCAAATTCTGGCTCTCTTCACGTATTCGCAGTTTGAAATTAACACTTTTTAATACCCAACATATGCCAAATACTGAAAGCGGCATTTGGTCACATTTGTCTCAATCCCCCCTGCAGTTTTCAAAATATACCAAACATCCCAATTTCGAGGCCTGAGCCATATTTTGGAGCGAAATTCTGGCTCTCTGCACGTATTCACAGTTTGAAATTACGACTTTTTTATACCCAACATATACCAAGTACAGAAAGCGGCGTTTGGTCACATTTGTCCCAAACCCCCCCTGCAGTTTCCAAAATATCCCAAACATCCCAATTTCGAGGCCTGAGCCATATTTTGGACCCCAATTCTGGCTCTATGCACGTATTCGCGGTTTATAATTACGAGGTTTTATACCAAACATATGCCAAGTTCTGAAAGCGGCAGTGAGTCACATTTCGCACAAACTCCCCTGCAGTTTTCGAAATATCCCAAATATCACAATTTTGAGGCCTGAGCCATATTTTGGAGCCAAATTCTGGCTCTTTGCACGTATTCGCAGTTTGAAATTACGACTTTTTATACCCAACATATGCCAAGTACTGAAAGTGGCGTTTGGTCACATTTGTCCCAAACCTCCCTGCAGTTTTCAAAATATCCCAAAAAACCTCACTTTCGAGGCATGAGCCATATTTTGGAGCAAAATTCTGGCTCTCTGCACGTATTCGCAGTTTGAATTTATGAATTTATATACCCAACATATGCCAAGTACTGAAAGCGGCGTTTGGTCACATTTGTCTCAATCCCCCCTGCAGTTTTCAAAATATCCCAAACAACCCCAATTTCGAGGCCAGAGCCATATTTTGGAGCCAAGTTCTGGCTCTCTGCACGTATTCGCAGTTTGAAATTACGAGTTTTTTATACCCAACATATACCAAGTACAGAAAGCGGCGTTTGGTCACATTTGTCCCAAACCCCCCCTGCAGTTTCCAAAATATCCTAAACTTCCCAATTTTGAGGCCTGAGCCATATTTTGGAGCAAAATTCTGGCTCTATGCACGTATTCGCGGTTTGAAATTACGACATTTTTTACCCAACATATGCGAAGTCCTGAAAGCGGCAGAGAGTCACATTTCGCACAAACTCCCCTGCAGTTTTCAAAATATCCCAAATTTCCCAATTTCGAGGCCTGAGCAATATTTTGGAGCCAAATTTTGGCTCTCTGCAAGTATTCGCAGATTGAAATTACGACTTTTTATACCCAACATATGCCAAGCTCTGAAAGCGGCGTTTGGTCATATTGGTCCCAAACCCCCTTGGAGTTTTTAAAATATCCCAAAAATCCCAATTTCGAAGACAGAGCAATATTTTTGAGCCAAATTCTGGCTCTATGCACGTATTCGCAGTTTGAAATTACGACTTTTTATACCCAACATATGCCAAGTCCTGATAGCGGCAGTAAGTCAAATTTTGCACAAACTCGCCTGCAGTTTTCGAAATATCAAAAATATCCCAATATCAAAGCCTGAGCCATATTATAGAGCCAAATTCTGGCTCTCTCCACGTATTCGCAGTTTAATATTACGATTTTTATACCCAACATATGCCCAGTACTGAACGCGGCGTTTGGTCACATTTGTCCCAAACCCCACCTGCAGTTTTCATAATACCCCAAACATCCCAATTTCGAGGCCTGAGCCATATTTTGGAGCAAAATTCTGGTTCTATGCACATATTCGCAGTTTGAAATTACGACATTTTTTACCCAACATATGCCAAGTCCTGAAAGCGGCAGTGAGTCACATTTCGCACAAACTCCCCTGCATTTTTCGAAATATCCCAAATATCCCAATTTTGAGGCCTCAGCCATATTTTTGAGCCAAATTCTGGCTCTCTGCACATATTCGCAGTTTGAAATTCCGACTTTTTATACCAACATATGCCAAGTACTGAAAGTGGCGTTTGGTCGCATTTGTCCCAAACCTCCCTGCGGTTTAAAAATATCCCAAACATCCCAATTTCGAGGCCTGAGCCATATTTTGGAGCCAAATTCTGGATCTATGCACGTATTCGCACATTGAAATTACGACTTTTTATACCCAACATATGCCAATTCCTGAAAGCGGCAGTGAGTCACATTTTGCACAAACTCCCTTGCAGGTTTCGAAATATCCAAAATATCACAATTTCGACGCCTGAGCCATATTTTGGAGCCAAATTCTGGCTCTCTCCACGTATTCGCAGTTTAGTATTACGATTTTTATACCCAACATATGCCAAGTACTGAAAGCGGCAGTGAGTCACATTTCGCACAAACTCCCCTACAGTTTTCGAAATATCCCATTTTCGATAACTGAGCAATATTTTCGAGCCAAATTCTGGCTCTCTGCACGTATTCGCAGTTCGAAAATACGACTTTTTTATGCCCAACATATGCCAAGTACTGAAAGCGGCGTTTGGTCACATTTGTCCCAAACCCCCCCTGCAGTTTTCAAAATATCCCAAACATCCCAATTTCGAGGCCCGAGCAATATTTTGGAGCCAAATTCTGGCTCTATGCATGTATTCGCGGTTTGAAATTACGACATTTTATACCCAACATATGGCAAGTCCTGAAAGCGGCAGAGAGTCACATTTCGCACAAACTCCCCTGCAGTTTTTTAAATATCATAAATATCCCAATTTTGAGGCCTGAGCCATATTTTGGAGCCAAATTCTGGCTCTCTTCACGTATTCGCAGTTTGAAATTAACACTTTTTTATACCCAACATATGCCAAATACTGAAAGCGGCATTTGGTCACATTTGTCTCAATCCCCCCTGCAGTTTTCAAAATATACCAAACATCCCAATTTCGAGGCCTGAGCCATATTTTGGAGCGAAATTCTGGCTCTCTGCACGTATTCACAGTTTGAAATTACGACTTTTTTATACCCAACATATACCAAGTACAGAAAGCGGCGTTTGGTCACATTTGTCCCAAACCCCCCCTGCAGTTTCCAAAATATCCCAAACTTCCCAATTTCGAGGCCTGAGCCATATTTTGGACCCCAATTCTGGCTCTATGCACGTATTCGCGGTTTAAAATTACGAGGTTTTATACCAAACATATGCCAAGTTCTGAAAGCGGCAGTGAGTCACATTTCGCACAAACTCCCCTGCAGTTTTCGAAATATCCCAAATATCACAATTTTGAGGCCTGAGCCATATTTTGGAGCCAAATTCTGGCTCTCTGCACGTATTCGCAGTTTGAAATTACGAATTTTTATACCCAACATATGCCAAGTACTGAAAGTGGCGTTTGGTCACATTTGTCCCAAACCTCCCTGCAGTTTTCAAAATATCCCAAAAAACCTCACTTTCGAGGCATGAGCCATATTTTGGAGCAAAAATCTGGCTCTCTGCACGTATTCGCAGTTTGAATTTATGAATTTATATACCCAACATATGCCAAGTACTGAAAGCGGCGTTTGGTCACATTTGTCTCAATCCCCTCTGCAGTTTTCAAAATATCCCAAACATCCCAATTTCGAGGCCAGAGCCATATTTTGGAGCCAAGTTCTGGCTCTCTGCACGTATTCGCAGTTTGAAATTACGAGTTTTTTTTATACCCAACATATGCCCAGTACTGAACGCGGCGTTTGGTCGCATTTGTCCCAAACCCCCCCTGCAGTTTTCAAAATATCCCAAACATCCCAATTTTGAGGCCGGAGCCATATTTTGGAGCAAAATTCTGGCTCTATGCACGTATTCGCGGTTTGAAATTACGACATTTTTTACCCAACATATGCGAAGTCCTGAAAGCGGCAGAGAGTCACATTTCGCACAAACTCCCTTGCAGTTTTCGAAATATCCGAAATATCCCAATTTCGACGCCTGAGCCATATTTTAGAGCCAAATTCTGGCCCTCTGCCCGTATTCGCAGTTTGAAATTACGACTTTTTATACCCAAAATATGCCAAGTACTGAAAGCAGCAGTGAGTCACATTTTGCACAAACTCCCCTGCAGTTTTCAAAATATCCCAAATATCCCAATTTCGAGGCCTGAGCAATATTTTGGAGCCAAATTTTGGCTCTCTGCAAGTATTCGCAGTTTGATATTACGTCTTTTTATACCCAACATATGCCAAGTTCTAAAAGCTGCGTTTGGTCATATTGGTCCCAAACCCCCCAGGAGTTTTCAAGATATCCCAAACATCCCAATTTCGAGGACAGAGCAATATTTTTGAGCCAAATTCCAGCACTATGCACGTATCCGCAGTTTAAAATTATCTTTTTATACCCAACATATGCCAAGTCATGAAAGCGGCAGCGAGTCAAATTTTGCACAAACTCCCCTGCAGTTTTCGAAATATCCCAAACATCCCAATTTCGATGCCTGAGCCATATTTTGGAGCCAAACTCTGGCTCTCTGCACGTATTCGCAGTTTGAAATTACGACTTTTTAATACCCAATATATGCCAAGTACTGAATGTGGCGTTTGGTAACATTTGTCCCAAACCCCACCTGCAGTTTTCAAAATATCCCAAACATCCCAATTTCGAGGCCTGAGCCATATTTTGGAGCAAAATTCTGGCTCTATGCACGTATTCGCAGTTTGAAATTACTACATTTTTTACCCAACATATGCCAAGTCCTGAAAGCGGCAGTGAGTCACATTTCGCACAAACTCCCCTGCAGTTTTCGAAATATCCCAAATATCCCAATTTTGAGGCCTAAGCCATATTTTTGAGCCAAACTCTGGCTCTCTACACATATTCGCAGTTTGAAATTACGACTTTTTTATGCCCAACATATGCCAAGTACAGAAAGCGGCGTTTGGTCACATTTGTCCCAAACCCCCCCTGCAGTTTTCAAAATATCCCAAACATCCCAATTTCGAGGCCTGAGCCATATTTTGGACCCAAATTCTGGCTCTATGCACGTATTCGCGGTTTGAAATTACGAGATTTTATACCAAACATATGCCAAGTTCTGAAAGCGGCGTTTGGTCACATTTGTTCCAAACCCTCCCTGCAGGTTTTCAAAATATCACAAACATCCCAATTTCGAGGCCTGAGACATATTTTGGAGCCAAATTCTGGCTCTATGCACGTATTCGCGGTTTGAAATTACGATATTTTATACCCAACATATGCCAAGTCTTAAATGCGGCCGGGAGTCCCATTTCGCACAAACTCCCCTGCAGTTGTCGAAATATCCAGAATATTCCAATTTCAAGGCCTGAGCCATATTTTGGAGCCAAATTCTATCTCTCTGCACGTATTCGCAGTTTTAAATTACGACTTTTTTTTACCCAACATATGCCCAGTACTGAACGCGGCGTGCGGTCACATTTGTCCCAATCCCCCCCTGCAGTTTTCAAAATATCCCAAACATCCCCATTTCGAGGCCTGAACCATATTTTGGAGCAAAATTCTGGCGCTATGCACGTATTCGCAGATTGAAATTACGACTTTTTATACCCAACATATGCCAAGTACTGAAAGCAGCAGTGAGTCACATTTTGCACAAACTCCCCTGCAGTTTTCAAAATATCCCAAATATCCCAATTTCGAGGCCTGAGCAATATTTTGGAGCCAAATTTTGGCTCTCTGCAAGTATTCGCAGATTGAAATTACGACTTTTTATACCCAACATATGCCAAGCTCTGAAAGCGGCGTTTGGTCATATTGGTCCCAAACCCCCTTGGAGTTTTTAAAATATCCCAAAAATCCCAATTTCGAAGACAGAGCAATATTTTTGAGCCAAATTCTGGCTCTATGCACGTATTCGCAGTTTGAAATTACGACTTTTTATACCCAACATATGCCAAGTCCTGAAAGCGGCAGTAAGTCAAATTTTGCACAAACTCGCCTGCAGTTTTCGAAATATCCCAAATATCCCAATATCAAATCCTGAGCCATATTATAGAGCCAAATTCTGGCTCTCTCCACGTATTCGCAGTTTAATATTACGATTTTTATACCCAACATATGCCCAGTACTGAACGCGGCGTTTGGTCACATTTGTCCCAAACCCCACCTGCAGTTTTCATAATACCCCAAACATCCCAATTTCGGGGCCTGAGCCATATTTTGGAGCAAAATTCTGGTTCTATGCACGTATTCGCAGTTTGAAATTACGACATTTTTTACCCAACATATGCCACGTCCTGAAAGCGGCAGTGAGTCACATTTCGCCCAAACTCCCCTGCATTTTTCGAAATATCCCAAATATCCCAATTTTGAGGCCTGATCCATATTTTTGAGCCAAATTCTGGCTCTCTGCACATATTCGCAGTTTGAAATTCCGACTTTTTATACCCAACATATGCCAAGTACTGAAAGTGGCGTTTGGTCGCATTTGTCCCAAACCTCCCTGCAGTTTTAAAAATATCCCAAACATCCCAATTTCGAGGCCTGAGCCATATTTTGGAGCCAAATTCTGGCTCTATGCCCGTATTCGCAGATTGAAATTACAACTTTTTATACCCAACATATGCCAAGTACTGAATGTGGCGTTTGGTCACATTTGTCCCAAACCTCCCTGCAGTTTTCAAAATATCCCAAAAAACCTCACTTTCGAGGCATGAGCCATATTTTGGAGCCAAATTCTGGCTCTTTGCACGTATTCGCGGTTTAAAATTACGAGATTTTATACCAAACATATGCCAAGTTCTGAAAGCGGCAGTGAGTCACATTTCGCACAAACTCCCCTGCAGTTTTCGAAATATCCCAAATATCACAATTTTGAGGCCTGAGCCATATTTTGGAGCCAAATTCTGGCTCTCTGCACGTATTCGCAGTTTAGTATTACGATTTTTATACCCAACATATGCCAAGTACTGAAAGTGGCAGTGAGTCATAATTCGCACAAACTCCCCTACAGTTTTCGAAATATCCCAAATATCCCATTTTCGATAACTGAGCAATATTTTCGAGCCAAATTCTGGCTCTCTGCACGTATTCGCAGTTTGAAATTACCACTTTTTTATACCCAACATATGCCAAATACTGAAAGCGGCATTTGGTCACATTTGTCTCAATCCCCCCTGCAGTTTTCAAAATATACCAAACATCCCAATTTCGAGGCCTGAGCCATATTTTGGAGCGAAATTCTGGCTCTCTGCACGTATTCACAGTTTGAAATTACGACTTTTTTATACCCAACATATACAAAGTACAGAAAGCGGCGTTTGGTCACATTTGTCCCAAACCCCCCCCTGCAGTTTCCAAAATATCCCAAACTTCCCAATTTCGAGGCCTGAGCCATATTTTGGACCCAAATTCTGGCTCTATGCAGGTATTCGCGGATTAAAATTACGAGATTTTATACCAAACATATGCCAAGTTCTGAAAGCGGCAGTGAGTCACATTTCGCACAAACTCCCCTGCAGTTTTCGAAATATCCCAAATATCACAATTTTGAGGCCTGAGCCATATTTTGGAGCCAAATTCTGGCTCTCTGCACGTATTCGCAGTTTGAAATTACGACTTTTTATACCCAACATATGCTAAGTACTGAATGTGGCGTTTGGTCACATTTGTCCCAAACCTCCCTGCAGTTTTCAAAATATCCCAAAAAACCTCACTTTCGAGGCATGAGCCGTATTTTGGAGCCAAATTCTGGCTCTCTGCACGTATTCGCAGTTTGAATTTATGAATTTATATACCTAACATATGCCAAGTACTGAAAGCGGCGTTTGGTCACATTTGTCTCAATCCCCCCTGCAGTTTTCAAAATATCCCAAACATCCCAATTTCGAGGCCAGAGCCATATTTTGGAGCCAAGTTCTGGCTCTCTGCACGTATTCGCAGTTTGAAATAACGAGTTTTTTTATACCCAACATATGCCCAGTACTGAACGCGGCGTTTGGTCACATTTGTCCCAAACCCCCCCTGCAGTTTTCAAAATATCCCAAACATCCCAATTTTGAGGCCTGAGCCATATTTTGGAGCAAAATTCTGGCTCTATGCACGTATTCGCGGTTTGAAATTACGACATTTTTTACCCAACATATGCGAAGTCCTGAAAGCGGCAGAGAGTCACATTTCGCACAAACTCCCTTGCAGTTTTCGAAATATCCGAAATATCCCAATTTCGACGCCTGAGCCATATTTTAGAGCTAAATTCTGGCCCTCTGCCCGTATTCGCAGTTTGAAATTACGACTTTTTATACCCAAAATATGCCAAGTACTGAAAGCAGCAGTGAGTTACATTTTGCACAAACTCCCCTGCAGTTTTCAAAATATCCCAAATATCCCAATTTCGAGGCCTGAGCAATATTTTGGAGACAAATTTTGGCTCTCTGCAAGTATTCGCAGTTTGATATTACGACTTTTTATACCAAACATATGCCATGTACTGAAAGCGGCAGTGAGTCACATTTTGCACAAACTCCCCTGCAGTTTTCAAAATATCCAAAACATCCCACTTTCGAGGCCTGAGCCATATTTTGGAGCCAAATTCAAGCTCTCTGCACGTATTCGCAGTTTGAATTTACGACTTTTTATACCCAACATATGCCAAGTTCTAAAAGCTGCGTTTGGTCATATTGGTCCCAAACCTTCCAGGAGTTTTCAAGATATCCCAAACATCCCAATTTCGAGGACAGAGCAATATTTTTGAGCCAAATTCCAGCACTATGCACGTATCCGCAGTTTAAAATTACCTTTTTATACCCAACATATGCCAAGTCATGAAAGCGGCAGTGAGTCAAATTTTGCACAAACTCCCCTGCAGTTTTCGAAATATCCCAAACATCCCAATTTCGATGCCTGAGCCATATTTTGGAGCCAAACTCTGGCTCTCTGCACGTATTCGCAGTTTGAAATTACGACTTTTTAATACCCAATATATGCCAAGTACTGAATGTGGCGTTTGGTAACATTTGTCCCAAACCCCCCCTTCAGTTTTCAAAATATCCCAAACATCCCAATTTCGAGGCCTGAGCCATATTTTGGAGCCAAATTCTTGCTCTATGCACGTATTCGCGGTTTGAAATTACACCATTTTATACCCAACATATGCCAAGTCCTAAAAGCGGCAGTGAGTCACATTTCGCACAAACTCCCCTGCAGTTTTCGAAATATCCCAAATATCCCAATTTCGAGGCCTGAGCAATATTTTGGAGCCAAATTCTGGCTCTCTGCACGTATTCGCAGTTTGAAATTACGATTTTTTTATGCCCAACATATGCCAAGTACTGAAAGCAGCGTTTGGTCACATTTGTCCCAAACCCCCACCCCCCCTGCAGTTTACAAAATATCCCAAACATCCCAATTTCGAGGCCTGAGCCATATTTTGGAGCCAAATTCTGGCTCTATGCACGTATTCGCGGTTTGAAATTACGACATTTTTTACCCAACATATGCCAAGCCCTAAAGGCAGCAGTGAGTCACATTTCGCACAAACTCCCCTGCAGTTTTCGAAATATCCCAAATATCCCAATTTTGAGGCCTGAGCCATATTTTGGAGCCAAATTTTGGCTCTCTGCACGTATTCGCAGTTTGAAATTACGACTTTTTTATACCCAAAATATGCGAAGTACTGAAAGCTGCGTTTTGTCACATTTCTCCCAAACCTCCCTGCAGTTTTCAAAATATCCCAAACATCCCAATATCGAGGTCCGAGCCATATTTTGGAGTCAACGTCTGGATCTCTGCACATATTCACAGTTTGATATTACGACTTTTTATACCCAACATATGCCAAGTACTGAAAGTGGCAGTGAGTCACATTTTGCACAAACTCCCCTGCAGTTTTCAAAATATCCCAAACATCCCAATTTCGAGGCCGGAGCCATATTTTGGAACCAAATATTTGCTCTCTGCACGTATTCGCAGATTGAAATTACGACTTTTTATACCCAACATATGCCAAGTACTGAAAGTGGCGTTAAATCACATTTGTCCCAAACCTCCCTGCAGTTTTCTAAATATCCCAAACATCCCAATTTCGAGACCTGAGCCATATTTTCGAGCCAAATTTTGGCTCTATGCACGTATTCGCAGATAGAAATTACGATTTTTTATACCCAACATATGCCAAGTCCTGAAAGCGGAAGTGAGTCACATTTTGCACAAACTCCCCTGCAGTTTTCAAAATATCCCCAATATCCCAATTTCGAGGCCTGTGTCTTATTTTGGAACCAAATTTTCGCTCTCTGCAAGTATTCGAAGTTTGATATTACGATTTTTATACCCATCATATGCTAAGTACTGAAAGCAGCAGTGAGTCACATTTTGCACAAACTATCCTGCAGTTTTCAAAATATCAAAAACATCCCAATTTCGAGGCCTAAACCATATTTTGGAGCCAAATTCTGGCTCTCTGCACGTATTCGCAGTTTTAAATTACGACTTTTTTATGCCCAACATATGCCAAGTACTGAAAGCGGCGTTTGGTCACATTTGTCCCAAACTCCCAATGCAGTTTTCAAAATATCCCAAACATCCCAATTTCGAGGTCTGAGCCAAATTTTGGAGCCAAATTCTGGCTCTATGCACGTATTCGCGGGTTGAAATTACGACATTTGATACCAATCATATGCCAAGTCTTGAAAGCGGCAGTGAGTCACATTTCGCACAAACTCCCCTGCAGTTTTCAAAATATCCCAAACATCCCAATTTCGAGGCATAAGGCATATTCTGGAGCCAAATTCTGGCTCTCTGCACGTATTCGCAGTTTAAAATTGCGACTTTTTTATACCCAACATATGCTAAGTCCTGAAAGCGGCGTTTGGTAACATTTTATGCAATCCCCCCTGCAGTTTTCAAAATATCCCAAACATCCCAATTTTAAGGCCTGATTCACATTTTGGAGCCAAATTCTGGCTCTCTGCACGTATTTGCAGTTTGAAATTACGATTTTTTATACCCAATATATGCCAAGTAATGAAAGCGGTAGTTAGTCACATTTTGCATAAACTCCCATGCAGTTTTCAAAATATCCCAAATATCCCAATTTCGAGGCCTGAGCCATATTTTGGAGCCAAATTCTGGCTATTTGCACGTATTCGCTGTTTGAAATTTCGATTTTTTAAACCTAACATATGCCAAGTATGAAAACGTTGTTTGGTCACATTTGTCCCAAACCCCCCTGCAGTTTTCAAAATATCCCAAACATCCCAATTTCGAGTCCTGAGCCATATTTTGTAGCCAAATTCTGGCTCTCTGCACGTATTCGCACTTTGAAATTACGAATTTTTAAACCAAACATTTGCCAAGTTCTGAAAGCGGCGTTTGGTCATATTTGTCCCAAACCCCCCTGCAGTTTTCCAAATATCCCAAACATCCCAATTTCGAGGACTGAGGCATATTTTGGAGCCAAATTCTGGCTCTATGCACGTATTCGCAGCTTGAAATTACGAGTTTTTATACCCAACATATGCCAAGACCTGAGAGCGGCATTGAGTCACATTTCGCACAAACCCCCCTGCAGTTTTCAAAATATCCCAAACATCCCAATTTTGCGGCCTGAGCCATATTATAGAGCCAAATTCAAGCTCTCTGCACGTATTCGCAGTTTGAATTTACGACTTTTTATACCCAACATATGCCAAGTTCTGAAAGCGGCGTTTGGTCATATTGGTCCCAAACCCCCCAGGAGTTTTCAAGATATCCCAAACATCCCAATTTCGAGGAGAGAGCAATATTTTTGAGCCAAATTCTAGCTCTATGCACGTATTCGCAGTTTAAAATTACCTTTTTATACCCAACATATGCCAAGCCATGAAAGCGGCAGTGAGTCAAATTTTGCACAAACTCCCCTGCAGTTTTCGAAATATCCCAAACATCCCAATTTCGAGGCCTGAGCCATATTTTGGAGCCAAACTCTGGCTCTCTACACGTATTCGCAGTTTGAAATTACGAATTTTTTATACCCAATATATGCCAAGTACTGAATGTGGCGTTTGGTATCATTTGTCCCAAACCCCCCCTGCAGTTTTCAAAATATCCCAAACATCCCAATTTCGAGGCCTGAGCCATATTTTGGAGCCAAATTCTGGCTCTATGCACGTATTCGCGGTTTGAAATTACGCCATTTTATACCCAACATATGCCAAGTCCTAAAAGCGGCAGTGAGTCACATTTCGCACAAACTCCCCTGCAGTTTTCGAAATATCCCAAATATCCCAATTTCGAGGCCTGAGCAATATTTTGGAGCCAAATTCTGGCTCTCTGCACGTATTCGCAGTTCGAAATTACGACTTTTTTATGCCCAACATATGCCAAGTACTGAAAGCAGCGTTTGGTCACATTTGTCCCAAACCCCCACCCCAACTGCAGTTTACAAAATATCACAAACATCCCAATTTCGAGGCCTGAGCCATATTTTGGAGCAAAATTCTGGCTCTATGCACGTATTCGCGGTTTGAAATTACGACATTTTTTTCCCAATATATGCCAAGCCCTAAAGGCAGCAGTGAGTCACATTTCGCACAAACTCCCCTGCAGTTTTCGAAATATCCCAAATATCCCAATTTTGAGGGCTGAGCCATATTTTGGAGCCAAATTCTGGCTCTCTGCACATATTCGCGGTTTGAAATTACGACTTTTTATACCCAACATATGCCAAGTACTGAAAGTGGCGTTTGGTCAAATTTGTCCCAAACCTCATTGCAGTTTTAAAAATATCCCAAACATCCCAATTTTAAGACCTGATTCACATTTTGGAGCCGAATTCTGGCTCTCTGCACGTATTCGCAGTTTGAAATTACGATTTTTTATACCCAATATATGCCAAGTACTGAAAGCGGTAGTGAGTCACATTTGTCCCAAACCTCCCTGCAGTTTTCAAAATATCCCAAACATCCCAATTTCGAGGCCTGAGCCATATTTAGGGGCCAAATTCTGGTTCTATGCACGTATTCGCAGTTTGAAATTTCGACTTTTTATACCCAACATATGCCAAGTACTGAAAGCAGCGTTTGGTCACATTTGTCCCAGTCCCCCCTGCAGTTTTCAAAATATCCAAAACATATCAATTTCGAGGCCTGAGCAATATTTTGGAGCCAAATTCTGCCTCTCTGCACGTATTCGCAGTTTGAAATTTCGACTTTATATAACCAACATATGCCAAGTACTGAAAGCTGCGTTTGGTCACATTTGTCCCAAACCTCCCTGCAGTTTTCAAAATATCCCAAACATCCCAATTTCGAGACCTGAGCCATATTTTCGAGCCAAATTCTGGCTCTATGCACGTATTCGCAGATAGAAATTACGACTTTTTATACCCAACATATGCTAAGTCCTGAAAGCGGCAGTGAGTCACATTTTGCACAAACTCCCCTGTAGTTTTCGAAATATCCCAAATATCCCAATTTTGAGGCCTAAGCTATATTTTGGAGCCAAATTTTGGCTCTCTGCACGTATTCGCAGTTTTAAATTACGACTTTTTTATACCCAAAATATGCGAAGTACTGAAAGCTGAGTTTTGTCACCTTTCTCCCAAACCTCCCTGCAGTTTTCAAAATATCCCAAACATCCCAATATCGAGGTGCGAGCCATATTTTGGAGTCAACGTCTGGATCTCTGCACATATTCACAGTTTGATATTACGACTTTTTATACCCAACATATGCCAAGTACTGAAAGTGGCAGTGAGTCACATTTTGCACAAACTCCCCTGCAGTTTTCAAAATATCCCAAACATCCCAATTTAGAGGCCTGAGCCATATTTTGGAACCAAATATTTGCTCTCTTCACGGATTCGCAGATTGAAATTACGACTTTTTATACCCAACATTTGCCAAGTACTGAAAGTGGCGTTAAATCACATTTGTCCCAAACCTCCCTGCAGTTTTCAAAATATCCCAAACATCCCAATTTCGAGACCTGACCCATATTTTCGAGCCAAATTCTGGCTCTATGCACGTATTCGCAGATAGAAATTACGATTTTTTATACCCAACATATGCCAAGTCCTGAAAGCGGCAGTGAGTCACATTTTGCACAAATTCCCCTGCAGTTTTCAAAATATCCCAAACATCCCAATTTCGAGGCCTAAACCATATTTTGGAGCCAAATTCTGGCTCTCTACACGTATTCGCAGTTTTAAATTACGACTTTTTTATGCCCAACATATGCCAAGTACTGAAAGCGGCGTTTGGTCACATTTGTCCCAAACCCCCAATGCAGTTTTCAAAATATCGCAAACATCCCAATTTCGAGGTCTGAGCCAAATTTTGGAGCCAAATTCTGGCTCTATGCACGTATTCGCGGTTTGAAATTCCGACATTTGATACCTATCATATGCCAAGTCTTGAAAGCGGCAGTGAGTCACATTTCGCACAAACTCCCCTGCAGTTTTCAAAATATCCCAAATATCCCAATTTCGATACCTGAGCCATATTTTGGAGCCAAATTCTGGCTCTCTGCACGTATTCGCTGTTTGAAATTTTGAATTTTTAAACCAAACATTTGCCAAGTTCTGATAGCGGCGTTTGGTCAAATTTGTTCCAAACCCCCCTGCAGTTTTCAAAATATCCCAAACATCCCAATTTCGAGGACTGAGGCATATTTTGGAGCCAAATTCTTGCTCTATGCACGTATTCGCAGTTTGAAATTACGAGTTTTTATACCCAACATATGCCAAGACCTGAGAGCGGCATTGAGTCACATTTTGCACAAACCCCCCTGCAGTTTTCAAAATATCCCGAACATCCCAATTTCGCGGCCTGAGCTATATTTTGGAGCCAAATTCTGGCTCTATGCACGTATTCGCAGATTGAATTTACCACTTTTTATACCCAACATATGCCTAGTCCTGAAAGCAGCAGTGAGTCACATTTTGCACAAACTCCCCTGCAGTTTTCGAAATATCCCAAATATCCCAATTTCGACGCCTGAGCCATATTTTGGCGCCAAATTTTGGCTCTCTGCAAGTATTCGAAGATTAATATTACGATATTTACACCCAACATATGCGATGTACTGAAAGCGGCGTTTGGTCACATTTGTCCCAAACCTCCCTTCAGTTTACAAAATATCCCAAATATCCGAATTTTGAGGCCTGAGCCATATTTTGAAGCCAAATTCTGTCTCTGCACGTATTCGCAGTTTGAAAATACGACTTTTTTATACCTAACATATGCCAAGTACTGAAAGAGACGTTTGGTCATATTTGTCCCAAACCTCCCTGCAGTTATCAAAATATCCCAAACATCCCAATATCGAGGCCTGAGCCATATTTTAGAGCCATATTCTGGCTCTCTAAACATATTCGCAGTTTGATATTCCGATTTTTATACCCAAATTATACTAAGTACTGAAAGCTGCAGTGAGTCACATTTTGCACAAACTCCCCTGCAGTTTACGAAATATCCCAATTTCGAGGCCTGAGCCATATTTTGAAGCCAAATTCTGGCTCTCTGCACGTATTCGCAGTTTAAAATTACGACTTTTTTATACCCAACATATGCCAAGTACTGGAAGCGGCGTTTGGTAACATTTGTCCCAAACCCCCTCCCTGCAGTTTTCAAAATATCCCAAACATCCCAATTTCGAGGACTGAGCCATATTTTGAAGCCATATTCTGGCTCTATGCTCGTATTCGCGGTTTGAAATTACGACATTTTATATTCAACATATGCCAAGTCCTGATAACGGCAGTGAGTCACATTTCGCACAAACTCCCCTGCAGTTTTCGAAATATCCCAATTTCGAGGCCTGAGCCATAATTTGGAGCCAAATTCTGGCTTTCTGCACGTATTCGCAGTTTGAAATTACGACTTTTTTATACCCAACATATGCGAAGTACTGAAAGCGGCGTTTTGTCACATTTGTCCCAAACCTCCCTGCAGTTTTCAAAATATCCCAAACATCCCAATATCGAGGGCTGAGCCATATTTTGGAGCCAACGTCTGGCTCTCAGCACGTATTCATATTTTGATATTACGACTATTTATACCCAACATATGCCAAGTACTGAAAGTGGCAGTGAGTCACATTTTGCGCAAACTCTTCTGTAGTTTTCAAAATATCCCAAACATCCCAATTTCGAGGCCTTAGCCATATTTTGGAGGCAAATTTTGGCTCTATGCACGAATTCGCGGTTTGAAATTACGACATTTTATAACCAACATATGCCAAGTCCTGAAAGCGGCAGTGAGTCACATTTCTCACAAACTCCCCTGCAGTTTTCGAAATATCCCAAATATCCCAATTTTGAGGCCTGAGCTATATTTTGGAGCCAAATTCTGGCTCTTTGCAGGTATTCACAGTTTGAAATTACGACTTTTTTATACCCAACATATGCCAAGTACTGATAGTGGCGTTTGGTGACATTTGTCGCAAACCCCCCTGCAGTTTTTAAAATATCCCAAACATCCCAATTTCGAGGCCTGAGCCATATTTTGGAGCCAAATTCTGGCTCTATGCACGTGTTCGCTGTTTGAAATTACGACATTTTATACCCAACATATGCCAAGTCTTGAAAGCGGCAGTGAGTCACATTTCGCACAAACTCCCCTGCAGTTTTCAAAATATCCCAAATATCCCAATTTCGATACCTGAGCCATATTTTTTAGCCAAATCCTGGCTCTCTGCACGTATTCGCTGTTTGAAATTTTGAATTTTTAAACCAAACATTTGCCAAGTTCTGATAGCGGCGTTTGGTCAAATTTGTTCCAAACCCCCCTGCAGTTTTCAAAATATCCCAAACATCCCAATTTCGAGGACTGAGGCATATTTTGGAGCCAAATTCTTGCTCTATGCACGTATTCGCAGTTTGAAATTACGAGTTTTTATACCCAACATATGCCAAGACCTGAGAGCGGCATTGAGTCACATTTTGCACAAACCCCCCTGCAGTTTTCAAAATATCCCGAACATCCCAATTTCGCGGCCTGAGCTATATTTTGGAGCCAAATTCTGGCTCTATGCACGTATTCGCAGATTGAATTTACCACTTTTTATACCCAACATATGCCTAGTCCTGAAAGCAGCAGTGAGTCACATTTTGCACAAACTCCCCTGCAGTTTTCGAAATATCCCAAATATCCCAATTTCGACGCCTGAGCCATATTTTGGCGCCAAATTTTGGCTCTCTGCAAGTATTCGAAGATTAATATTACGATATTTACACCCAACATATGCGATGTACTGAAAGCGGCGTTTGGTCACATTTGTCCCAAACCTCCCTTCAGTTTACAAAATATCCCAAATATCCGAATTTTGAGGCCTGAGCCATATTTTGAAGCCAAATTCTGTCTCTGCACGTATTCGCAGTTTGAAAATACGACTTTTTTATACCTAACATATGCCAAGTACTGAAAGAGACGTTTGGTCATATTTGTCCCAAACCTCCCTGCAGTTATCAAAATATCCCAAACATCCCAATATCGAGGCCTGAGCCATATTTTAGAGCCATATTCTGGCTCTCTAAACATATTCGCAGTTTGATATTCCGATTTTTATACCCAAATTATACTAAGTACTGAAAGCTGCAGTGAGTCACATTTTGCACAAACTCCCCTGCAGTTTACGAAATATCCCAATTTCGAGGCCTGAGCCATATTTTGAAGCCAAATTCTGGCTCTCTGCACGTATTCGCAGTTTAAAATTACGACTTTTTTATACCCAACATATGCCAAGTACTGGAAGCGGCGTTTGGTAACATTTGTCCCAAACCCCCTCCCTGCAGTTTTCAAAATATCCCAAACATCCCAATTTCGAGGACTGAGCCATATTTTGAAGCCATATTCTGGCTCTATGCTCGTATTCGCGGTTTGAAATTACGACATTTTATATTCAACATATGCCAAGTCCTGATAACGGCAGTGAGTCACATTTCGCACAAACTCCCCTGCAGTTTTCGAAATATCCCAATTTCGAGGCCTGAGCCATAATTTGGAGCCAAATTCTGGCTTTCTGCACGTATTCGCAGTTTGAAATTACGACTTTTTTATACCCAACATATGCGAAGTACTGAAAGCGGCGTTTTGTCACATTTGTCCCAAACCTCCCTGCAGTTTTCAAAATATCCCAAACATCCCAATATCGAGGGCTGAGCCATATTTTGGAGCCAACGTCTGGCTCTCAGCACGTATTCATATTTTGATATTACGACTATTTATACCCAACATATGCCAAGTACTGAAAGTGGCAGTGAGTCACATTTTGCGCAAACTCTTCTGTAGTTTTCAAAATATCCCAAACATCCCAATTTCGAGGCCTTAGCCATATTTTGGAGGCAAATTTTGGCTCTATGCACGAATTCGCGGTTTGAAATTACGACATTTTATAACCAACATATGCCAAGTCCTGAAAGCGGCAGTGAGTCACATTTCTCACAAACTCCCCTGCAGTTTTCGAAATATCCCAAATATCCCAATTTTGAGGCCTGAGCTATATTTTGGAGCCAAATTCTGGCTCTTTGCAGGTATTCACAGTTTGAAATTACGACTTTTTTATACCCAACATATGCCAAGTACTGATAGTGGCGTTTGGTGACATTTGTCGCAAACCCCCCTGCAGTTTTTAAAATATCCCAAACATCCCAATTTCGAGGCCTGAGCCATATTTTGGAGCCAAATTCTGGCTCTATGCACGTGTTCGCTGTTTGAAATTACGACATTTTATACCCAACATATGCCAAGTCTTGAAAGCGGCAGTGAGTCACATTTCGCACAAACTCCCCTGCAGTTTTCAAAATATCCCAAATATCCCAATTTCGATACCTGAGCCATATTTTTTAGCCAAATCCTGGCTCTCTGCACGTATTCGCTGTTTGAAATTTTGAATTTTTAAACCAAACATTTGCCAAGTTCTGATAGCGGCGTTTGGTCAAATTTGTTCCAAACCCCCCTGCAGTTTTCAAAATATCCCAAACATCCCAATTTCGAGGACTGAGGCATATTTTGGAGCCAAATTCTTGCTCTATGCACGTATTCGCAGTTTGAAATTACGAGTTTTTATACCCAACATATGCCAAGACCTGAGAGCGGCATTGAGTCACATTTTGCACAAACCCCCCTGCAGTTTTCAAAATATCCCGAACATCCCAATTTCGCGGCCTGAGCTATATTTTGGAGCCAAATTCTGGCTCTATGCACGTATTCGCAGATTGAATTTACCACTTTTTATACCCAACATATGCCTAGTCCTGAAAGCAGCAGTGAGTCACATTTTGCACAAACTCCCCTGCAGTTTTCGAAATATCCCAAATATCCCAATTTCGACGCCTGAGCCATATTTTGGCGCCAAATTTTGGCTCTCTGCAAGTATTCGAAGATTAATATTACGATATTTACACCCAACATATGCGATGTACTGAAAGCGGCGTTTGGTCACATTTGTCCCAAACCTCCCTTCAGTTTACAAAATATCCCAAATATCCGAATTTTGAGGCCTGAGCCATATTTTGAAGCCAAATTCTGTCTCTGCACGTATTCGCAGTTTGAAAATACGACTTTTTTATACCTAACATATGCCAAGTACTGAAAGAGACGTTTGGTCATATTTGTCCCAAACCTCCCTGCAGTTATCAAAATATCCCAAACATCCCAATATCGAGGCCTGAGCCATATTTTAGAGCCATATTCTGGCTCTCTAAACATATTCGCAGTTTGATATTCCGATTTTTATACCCAAATTATACTAAGTACTGAAAGCTGCAGTGAGTCACATTTTGCACAAACTCCCCTGCAGTTTACGAAATATCCCAATTTCGAGGCCTGAGCCATATTTTGAAGCCAAATTCTGGCTCTCTGCACGTATTCGCAGTTTAAAATTACGACTTTTTTATACCCAACATATGCCAAGTACTGGAAGCGGCGTTTGGTAACATTTGTCCCAAACCCCCTCCCTGCAGTTTTCAAAATATCCCAAACATCCCAATTTCGAGGACTGAGCCATATTTTGAAGCCATATTCTGGCTCTATGCTCGTATTCGCGGTTTGAAATTACGACATTTTATATTCAACATATGCCAAGTCCTGATAACGGCAGTGAGTCACATTTCGCACAAACTCCCCTGCAGTTTTCGAAATATCCCAATTTCGAGGCCTGAGCCATAATTTGGAGCCAAATTCTGGCTTTCTGCACGTATTCGCAGTTTGAAATTACGACTTTTTTATACCCAACATATGCGAAGTACTGAAAGCGGCGTTTTGTCACATTTGTCCCAAACCTCCCTGCAGTTTTCAAAATATCCCAAACATCCCAATATCGAGGGCTGAGCCATATTTTGGAGCCAACGTCTGGCTCTCAGCACGTATTCATATTTTGATATTACGACTATTTATACCCAACATATGCCAAGTACTGAAAGTGGCAGTGAGTCACATTTTGCGCAAACTCTTCTGTAGTTTTCAAAATATCCCAAACATCCCAATTTCGAGGCCTTAGCCATATTTTGGAGGCAAATTTTGGCTCTATGCACGAATTCGCGGTTTGAAATTACGACATTTTATAACCAACATATGCCAAGTCCTGAAAGCGGCAGTGAGTCACATTTCTCACAAACTCCCCTGCAGTTTTCGAAATATCCCAAATATCCCAATTTTGAGGCCTGAGCTATATTTTGGAGCCAAATTCTGGCTCTTTGCAGGTATTCACAGTTTGAAATTACGACTTTTTTATACCCAACATATGCCAAGTACTGATAGTGGCGTTTGGTGACATTTGTCGCAAACCCCCCTGCAGTTTTTAAAATATCCCAAACATCCCAATTTCGAGGCCTGAGCCATATTTTGGAGCCAAATTCTGGCTCTATGCACGTGTTCGCTGTTTGAAATTACGACATTTTATACCCAACATATGCCAAGTCTTGAAAGCGGCAGTGAGTCACATTTCGCACAAACTCCCCTGCAGTTTTCAAAATATCCCAAATATCCCAATTTCGATACCTGAGCCATATTTTTTAGCCAAATCCTGGCTCTCTGCACGTATTCGCTGTTTGAAATTTTGAATTTTTAAACCAAACATTTGCCAAGTTCTGATAGCGGCGTTTGGTCAAATTTGTTCCAAACCCCCCTGCAGTTTTCAAAATATCCCAAACATCCCAATTTCGAGGACTGAGGCATATTTTGGAGCCAAATTCTGGCTCTATGCACGTATTCGCAGTTTGAAATTACGAGTTTTTATACCCAACATATGCCAAGACCTGAGAGCGGCATTGAGTCACATTTTGCACAAACCCCCCTGCAGTTTTCAAAATATCCCAAACATCCCAATTTCGAGGCCTGAGCCATATTTTGGAGCCAAATTCTGGCTCTATGCACGTGTTCGCTGTTTGAAATTACGACATTTTATACCCAACATATGCTAAGTCCTGAAAGCGGCAGTTAGTCACATTTCGCACAAACCTCCCTGCAGTTTTCAAAAATATCACAAATATCCCAATTTCGAGGCCTGAGCCATAATTTGGATCCAAATTCTGAGTCTCTGCACGTATTCGCAGTTTGAAATTGCGAATTTTATACTCAACATATGCCAAGTACTGAAAGCGGCGTTTGATCACATTTGTCCCAATCTCCCCTGCAGTTTTCAAAATATCCTAAACATCTCAATTTCGAAGCCTGAGCCATATTTTGGAGGCAAATTCTGGCTCTGAGCACGTATTTACAGTTTGAAATTACGACTTTTTAAACCCAACAAATGCCAAGTACTGAAAGCGGCGTTTGGTCACATTTGTCCTAAACTTCCCTGCAGTTTTCATAATATCCCAAACATGCTAAGTTCGAGGCCTGAGCCATAGTTTGGAGCAAAATTCTGGCTCTCTGCACGTATTGGCACTTTGAAATTACGACTTTATTTACCCAACATATGCCAAGTACTGAGAGCTGCGTTTGGTCACATTTGTCCGAAAACTCCCTGCAGTTTTCAAAATATACCAAATATCCCAATTTCGAGGCCTGAGGCATATTTTGGAGCCAAATTCTGGCTCTCTGCACGTATTCGCAGATTGAAATTACGACTTTTTGTGCCCAACATATGCCAAGTACTGAAAGCGGCGTTTGGTAACATTTGTCCCAAACCTCCCTGCAGTTTTCTAAATATCCCAAACATCCCAATATCGAGGCCTGAGTCATATTTTCAAGCTCCCTGCAGTTTTCAAAATATCCCAAACATGCTAATTTCGAGGCCCGAACCATATTTTGGAGCCAAATTCTGGCTCTCTGCTCGTATTCGCAGTTTGAAATTACGGTTTTATATACCCAACATATGCCAAGTACTGAAAGCGACGTTTGGTCATATTTGTCCCAAACCTCTCTGCAGTTTTCAAAATATCCCGAACATCCCAATTTCGAGGCCTGAGCCATATTTTGGAGCCAAATTCTAGCTCTATGCACTTATTCGCAGTTTGAAATTACGAATTTTATACCCAACATCTTCCAAGTACTGAAAGCAGCAGTGAGTCACATTTTGCACAAACTCACCTGCAGTTTTTAAAATATCCCAAATATCCATATTTCGAGGCCTTAGCCATGTTTTGGAGCCAAATTCTGGCTCTTTGCACGTATTCGCAGTTTGAAATTGCGACTTTTTTATACCCAACATATGCCAAGTACTGAAAGCGGCGTTTAGTCACATTTGTCCCAATCCTCCCTGCAATTTTCTAAATATCCCAAACATCCCAATATCGAGGCCTGAGTCATAATTTGGAGCCAACGTCTGGCTCTCTGCACGTATTCATATTTTGATATTACAATTTTTTATACCCAACATATGCCAAGTACTGAAAGTGGCAGTGAGTCACAATTTGCGCAAACTCCCCTGCAGTTTTCAAAATATCCCAAACATCCCAATTTCTAGGCCTGAGCCATATTTTGTAGCCAAATTCTGGCTCTCTGCACGTATTTGCAGTTTGAAATTACGAATTTTATACCCAACATCTTCCAAGTACTGAAAGCAGCAGTGAGTCACATTTTGCACAAACTCCCCTGCAGTTTTCAAAATATCCCAAATATCCCATTATCGAGGCCTAAGCCATATTTTGGAGCCAAATTCTGGCTCTCTGCACGTATTCGCATTTTGAAATTACGACTTTTTTATACCCAACATATGCCAATGCGTTTGGTCACATTTGTCTCAATCCCCCCTGCAGTTTTCAAAATATCCTGAACATCCCAATTTCGAGGCCTGAGCCATATTTTGGAGCCAAATTCTGGCTCTATGCACGTATTCGCTAATTGAATTTATGACTTTTTATACCCAACATAAGCAAAGTCCTGAAAGTGACAGTGAGTCACATTTTGCACAAACTCCCCTGCAGTTTTCGAAATATCTCAAATATCCCAATTTCGAGGCCTTAACCATATTTTGGAGCCAAATTCTGGCTCCCTGCACGTATTCGCAGTTTGAAATTACGACTTTTTATACCCAATATATGCCTAGTACTGAAAGCAGCAGTGAGTCACATTTTGCACAAACTCCCTTGCAGTTTTTAAAATATCCCAAATATTCCAATTTCGAGGCCTTAGCCATGTTTTGGAGCCAAATTCTGGCTCTCTGCACGTATTCGCATTCTGAAATTACGACTTTTTATACCCAACATATGCCAAGTACTAAAAGCGGCGTTTGGTCACATCTGTCCCAATCCCCCCTGCAGTTTTCAAAATATCCCAAACATCTCAATTTCAAGGCCTGAGCCATATTTTGTAGCAAAATTCTGGCTCTCTGCACGTATTCGCAGTTTGAAATTACGACTTTTTATACCCAACTTATTCCAAGTACTGAAAGCGGCGTTTGGTCACATTTGTCCCAAAGCTTCCTGCAGTTTTCAAAATATCCCAAACATGCTAATTTCGAGGCCTGAGCCATATTTTGGAGCCAAATTCTGGCTCTCTGCACGTATTCGCAGTTTGAAATTACGGTTCTATATACCCAACATATGCCAAGTACTGAAAGCGACGTTTGGTCATATTTGTCCCAAACCTCCCTGCAGTTTTCGAAATGTCCCGAACATCCCAATTTCGAGGCCTGAGCCATATTTTTGAGCCAGATTCTGGCTCTATGCACGTATTCGCTGATTGAATTTATGACTTTTTATACCCAACATAAGCAAAGTCCTGAAAGTGACAGTGAGTCACATTTTGCACAAAATCCCTTGCAGTTTTCGAAATATCTCAAATATCCCAATTTCGAGGCCTGAACCATATTTTGGAGCCAAATTCTGGCTCTCTGCACGTATTCGCAGTTTGAAATTACGACTTTTTATACCCAATATATGCCTAGTACTGAAAGCAGCAGTGAGTCACATTTTGCACAAACTCCCCTGCAGTTTTTAAAATAACCCAAATATCCCAATTTCGAGGCCTTAGCCATGTTTTTGAGCCAAATTCTGGCTCTGTGCACGTATTCGCAGTTTGAAATTGCGACTTTCTTATACCCAACATATGCCAAGTACTGAAAGCGGCGTTTGGTCACATTTGTCCCAATCCTCCCAGCAATTTTCTAAATATCCCAAACATCCCAATATCGAGGCCTGAGTCATAATTTGGAGCCAACGTCTGGCTCTCTGCACGTATTCATATTTTGATATTACGAATTTTTATACCCAACATATGCCAAGTACTGAAAGTGGCAGTGAGTCACAATTTGCGCAAACTCCCCTGCAGTTTTCAAAATATCCCAAACATCCCAATTTCGAGGCCTGAGCCATATTTTGTAGCCAAATTCTGGCTCTCTGCACGTATTCGCAGTTTGAAATAACGGCTTTTTTACCCAACATCTTCCAAGTACTGAAAGTAGCAGTGAGTCACATTTTGCACAAACTCCCATGCAGTTTTCAAAATATCCCAAATATCCCAATTTCGAGGCCTGAGCCATATTTTGGAGCCAAATTCTGGCTCTCTGAACGTATTCGGAGTTTGAAATTACGACTTTTATACCCAACATCTTCCAAGTACTCAAAGCAGCAGTGAGTCACATTTTGCACAAACACCCCTGCAGTTTTCAAAATACCCCAAATATCCCAATTTCGATGTCTGAGCCATATTTTGGAGCCAAATTCTGGCTCTCTGCACGTATTCGCATTTTGAAATTACGACTTTTTTTATACCCAACATATGCCAATGCGTTTGGTCATATTTGTTTCAATCCCTCCTGCAGTTTTCAAAATATCCCAAACATCCCAATTTCGAGGCCTGAGCCATATTTTGGAGCCAAATTCTGGCTCTCTGCACGTATTCGCATTCTGAAATTACGACTTTTTATACCCAACATATGCCAAGTACTAAAAGCGGCGTTTGGTCACATCTGTCCCAATCCCCCCTGCAGTTTTCAAAATATCCCAAACATCTCAATTTCAAGGCCTGAGCCATATTTTGTAGCCAAATTCTGGCTCTCTGCACGTATTCGCAGTTTGAAATTACGACTTTTTATACCCAACTTATTCCAAGTACTGAAAGCGGCGTTTGGTCACATTTGTCCCAAAGCTTCCTGCAGTTTTCAAAATATCCCAAACATGCTAATTTCGAGGCCTGAGCCATATTTTGGAGCCAAATTCTGGCTCTCTGCACGTATTCGCAGTTTGAAATTACGGT
The DNA here is from genome assembly GCF_040958095.1 of Procambarus clarkii. Classification (NCBI taxonomy): domain Eukaryota; kingdom Metazoa; phylum Arthropoda; class Malacostraca; order Decapoda; family Cambaridae; genus Procambarus; species Procambarus clarkii. The sequence goes on from NC_091159.1 coordinate 2,620,310, forward strand.
TCTATATACCCAACATATGCCAAGTACTGAAAGCGACGTTTGGTCATATTTGTCCCAAACCTCCCTGCAGTTTTCGAAATGTCCCGAACATCCCAATTTCGAGGCCTGAACCATATTTTTGAGCCAGATTCTGGCTCTATGCACGTATTCGCTGATTGAATTTATGAATTTTTATACCCAACATATGCCAAGTCCTGAAAGTGACAGTGAGTCACATTTTGCACAAACTCCCCTGCAGTTTTCGAAATATCCCAAATATCCCAATTTCGAGGCCTGAGCCATATTTTGGAGCCAAATTCTGGCTCCCTGCATGTATTCGCTGTTTGAAATTACGAATTTTTATACCCAATATATGCCTAGTACTGAAAGCAGCAGTGAGTCACATTTTGCACAAACTCCCCTGCAGTTTTTAAAATATCCCAAATATCCCAATATCGAGGCCTGAGCCATATTTTGGAGCCAAATTCTGGCTCTCTGCACGTATTCGCAGTTTGAAATTACGAATTTTCTACCCAACATCTTCCAAGTACTGAAAGCAGCAGTGCGTCACATTTTGCACAAACTCCCCTGCAGTTTTCAAGATATCCCAATATCGAGGCCTGAGCCATATTTTGGAGCCAAATTCTGGCTCTCTTCACGTATTCGCATTTTGAAATTACGACTTTTTTATACCCAACATATGCCAATGCGTTTGGTCACATTTGTCTCAATCCCCCCTGCAGTTTTCAAAATATCCCGAACATCCCAATTTCGAGGCCTGAGCCATATTTTGGAGCCAAATTCTGGCTCTATGCACGTATTCGCTGATTGAATTTATGACTTTTTATACCAAACATAAGCCAAGTCCTGAAAGTGACAGTGAGTCACATTTTGCACAAACTCCCCTGCAGTTTTCGAAATATCTCAAATATCCCAATTTCGAGGCCTCAGCCATATTTTGGAGCCAAATTCTGGCTCTCTGCACGTATTCGCAGTTTGAAATTACGACTTTTTATACCCAATATATGCCTAGTACTGAAAGCAGCAGTGAGTCACATTTTGCACAAACTCCCCTGCAGTTTTTAAAATATCCCAAAAATCCCAATTTCGAGGCCTTACCAATGTTTTGGAGCCAAATTCTGGCTCTTTGCACGTATTCGCAGTTTGAAATTGCGACTTTTTTATACCCAACATATGCCAAGTACTGAAAGCGGCGTTTGGTCACATTTGTCCCAATCCTCCCTGCAATTTTCTAAATATCCCAAACATCCCAATATCGAGGCCTGAGTCATAATTTGGAGCCAAATTCTGGCTCTCTGAACGTATTCGCAGTTTGAAATTACGACTTTTATACCCAACATCTTCCAAGTACTCAAAGCAGCAGTGAGTCACACTTTGCACAAACACCCCTGCAGTTTTCAAAATACCTCAAATATCCCAATTTCGAGGTCTGAGCCATATTTTGGAGCCAAATTCTGGCTCTCTGCACGTATTCGCATTTTGAAATTACGACTTTTTTATACCCAACATATACCAAAGAGTTTGGTCACATTTGTCTCAATCTTCCCTGCAGTTTTCAAAATATCCCAAACATCCCAATTTCGAGGCCTGAGCCATATTTTGGAGCCAAATTCTGGCTCTCTGCACGTATTCGCAGTTTGAAATTATGGCTTTATATACTCAACATATGCCAAGTACTGAAAGCGGCATTTGGTCATATTTGTCCCAAACCTCACTGCAGTTTTCAAAATATCCTAAACATCCCAATTTCGAGGCCTGAGCCATATTTTGCAGCCAAATTCTGGCTCTATGCACTTATTCGCAGATTGAATTTACGACTTTTTATACCCAACATATGCCAAGTCCTGAAAGCGGCATTGAGTCACATTATGCACAAACTCCCCTGCAGTTTTCGAAATATTCCAAATATCCCAATTTCGAGGCCTGAGCCATATTTTGTAGCCAAATTTTGGCTCTCTGCACGTATTCGCAGTTAGAAATTACGACTTTTTATACCCAACATATGACAAGTACTGAAAGCAGCAGTGAGTCACATTTTGCACAAACTACCCTGCAGTTTTCAAAATATCCCAAACATCCCAATTTCGAGGCCTGAGCCATATTTTGTAGCCAAATTCTGGCTCTCTGCACGTATTCGCAGTTTGAAATTACGACTTTTTGTACCCAACATATGCCAAGTAGTCAAAGCGGCGTTTGGTCACATCTGTCCCAATCCCCCCTGCAGTTTTCGAAATATTCCAAATATCCCAATTTCGAGGCCTGAGCCATATTTTGGAGCCAAATTCTGGCTCTCTGCACGTATTCGCAGTTTGAAATTACGACTTTTTATACCCAATATATGCCTAGTACTGAAAGCAGCTGTGAGTCACATTTTGCACAAACTCCCCTGCAGTTTTCAAAATATCCCAATATCGAGGCCTAAGCCATATTTTGCAGCCAAATTCTGGCTCTATGCACGTATTCGCTAATTGAATTTATGACTTTTTATACCCAACATAAGCAAAGTCCTGAAAGTGACAGTGAGTCACATTTTGCACAAACTCCCTGGCAGTTTTTGAAATATCTCAAATATCCCAATTTCGAGGCCTGAACCATATTTTGGAGCCAAATTCTGGCTCTCTGCACGTATTCGCAGTTTGAAATTACGACTTTTTATACCCAATATATGCCTAGTACTGAAAGCAGCAGTGAGTCACATTTTGCACAAACTCCCTTGCAGTTTTCAAAATATCCCAAACATCCCAATTTCGAGGCCTGAGCCATATTTTGTAGCCAAATTCTGGCTCTCTGCACGTATTCGCAGTTTGAAATTACGGTTCTATATACCCAACATATGCCAAGTACTGAAAGCGACGTTTGGTCATATTTGTTCCAAACCTCCCTGCAGTTTTCGAAATGTCCCGAACATCCCAATTTCGAGGCCTGAGCCATATTTTTGAGCCAGATTCTGGCTCTATGCACGTATTCGCTGATTGAATTTATGACTTTTTATACCCAACATATGCCAAGTCCTGAAAGTGACAGTGAGTCACATTTTGCACAAACTCCCCTGCAGTTTTCGAAATATCCCAAATATCCCAATTTCGAGGCCTGAGCCATATTTTGGAGCCAAATTCTGGCTCCCTGCATGTATTCGCAGTTTGAAATTACGAATTTTTATACCCAATATATGCCTAGTACTGAAAGCAGCAGTGAGTCACATTTTGCACAAACTCCCCTGCAGTTTTTAAAATATCCCGAATATCCCAATTTCGAGGCCTTAGCCATGTTTTGGAGCCAAATTCTGGCTCTTTGCACGTATTCGCAGTTTGAAATTGCGACTTTTTTATGCCCAACATATGCCAAGTACTGAAAACGGCGTTTGGTAACATTTGTCCCAAACCTCCCTGCAGTTTTCTAAATATCCCAAACATCCCAATATCGAAGCCTGAGTCATATTTTCGAGCCAACGTCTGGCTCTCTGCACGTATTCATATTTTGATATTAGGACTTTTTATACCCAACATATGCCAAGTACTGAAAGTGGCAGTGAGTCACATTTTGCGCAAACTCCCCTGCAGTTTTCAAAATATCCCAAACATCCCAATTTCGAGGCCTGAGCCATATTTTGTAGCCAAATTCTGGCTCTCTGCACGTATTCATATTTTGATATTACGAATTTTTATACCCAACATATGCCTAGTACTGTAAGTGGCAGTGAGTCACATTTTGTGCAAACTCCCCTGCAGTTTTCAAAATATCCAAAACATCCAAATTTCGAGGCCTGAGCCATATTTTGTAGCCAAATTCTGGCTCTCTGGACGTATTCGCAGTTTGAAATTACGACTTTTTATACCCAACATATGCCAAGTACTAAAAGCGGCGTTTGGTCACATCTGTCCCAATCCCCCCTGCAGTTTTCAAAATATCCCAAACATCTTAATTTCAAGGCCTGAGCCATATTTTGGAGCCAAATTCTGGCTCTCTGCACGTATTCGCAGTTTGAAATTATGACTTTTTATACCCAACTTATGCCAAGTACTGAAAGCTGCGTTTGGTCACATTTGTCCCAAAGCTCCCTGCAGTTTTCAAAATATCCCAAACATGCTAATTTCGAGGCCCAAAGCCATATTTTGGAGCCAAATTCTGGCTCTCTGCACGTATTCGCAGTTTGAAATTACGGCTTTATATACCCAACATATGCCAAGTACTGAAAGCGACGTTTGGTCATATTTGTCCCAACCCTCCCTGCAGTTTTCAAAATATCCCGAACATCCCAATTTCGAGGCCTGAGCCATATTTTCGAGCCAAATTCTGGCTCTATGCACGTATTCGCAGATTGAATTCATGACTTTTTATACCCAACATATGCCAAGTCCTGAAAGTGGCAGAGAGTCACATTTTGCACAAACTCCCCTGCAGTTTTCGAAATATCTCAAATATCCCAATTTCGAGGCCTGAGCCATAATTTGGAGCCAACGTCTGGCTCTCTGCACGTATTCTTATTTTGATATTACGACTTTTTATACCCAACATATGCCAGGTACTGAAAGTGGCAGTGAGTCACAATTTGCACAACTCCCCTGCAGTTTTCGAAATATCCCAAATATCCCAATTTCGAGGCCTGAGCCATATTTTGGAGCCAAATTCTGACTCTCTGCACGTATTCGCAGTTTGAAATTACGACTCTTTATACCCAATATATTCCTAGTACTGAAAGCAGCAGTGAGTCACATTTTGCACAAACTCACCTGCAGTTTTTAAAATATCCCAAATATCCCAATTTCGATGCCTTAGCCATGTTTTGGAGCCAGATTCTGGCTCTTTGCACGTATTCGCAGTTTGAAATTGCGACTTTTTTTATACCCAACATATTCCAAGTACTGAAAACGGCGTTTGGTCACATTTGTCCCAATCCTCCCTGCAATTTTCTAAATATCCCAAACATTCCAATATCGAGGCCTGAGTCATAATTTGGAGCCAACGTCTGACTCTCTGCACGTATTCATATTTTGATATTACGATTTTTTATACCCAACATATGCCAAGTACTGAAAGTGGCAGTGAGTCACAATTTGTGCTAACTCCCCTGCAGTTTTCAAAATATCCTAAACATCCCAATTTCTAGGCCTGAGCCAAATTTTGTAGCCAAATTCTGGCTCTCTGCACGTATTCACAGTCTGAAATTACGACTTTTATACCCAACATCTTCCAAGTACCGAAAGCAGCAGTGAGTCACATTTTGCACAAACTCCCCTGCAATTTTCAAAATATCCCAAATATCCCAATATCTAGGCCTGACTCATATTTTGGAGCCAAATTCTGGCTCTCTGCACGTATTCGCAGTTTGAAATTATGGCTTTATATACCCAACATATGCCAAGTACTGAAAGCGGCGTTTGGTCATATTTGTCCCAAACCTCCCTGCAGTTTTCAAAATATCCTAAACCTCCCAATTTCAAGGCCTGAGCCATATTTTGCAGCCAAATTCTGGCTCTATGCACGTATTCGCAGATTGAATTTACGACTTTTTATACCCAACATATGCCAAGTCCTGAAAGCGGCAGTGAGTCACATTTTGCACAAACTCCCCTGGAGTTTTCGAAATATTCCAAACATCCCAATTTCGAGGCCTGAGCCATATTTTGGAACCAAATTTTGGCTCTCTGCACGTATTCGCAGTTTGAAGTTACGACTTTTTATACCCAACATATGCCAAGTACTGAAAGCGGCAGTGACTCACATTTTGCTAAACTCCCTTGCAGTTTTTAAAATATCCCAAACATCCCAATTTCGAGGCCTGAGCCATATTTTGTAGCCAAATTCTGGTTCTCTGCACGTATTCGCAGTTTGAAATTACGACTTTTTATACCCAACATATGCCAAGTACTGAGAGCATTGAGTCACATTTTGCACAAACTCCCCTGCAGTTTTCGAAATATCCCAAATATCCCAATTTCGACGCCTGAGCCATATTTTGGAGCCAAATTTTTGCTCTCTGCAAGTATTCGAAGTTTGATATTGCGATATTTACACCCAACATATGCGATGTACTGAAAGCGGCGTTTGGTCACATTTGTCCCAAACCTCCCTTCAGTTTACAAAATATCCCAAATATTCCAATTTCGAGGCCTGAGCCATATTTTGAAGCCAAATTCTGTCTCTCTGCACGTATTCGCAGTTTGAAATTACGACTTTTTTATAATTAACATATGCCAAGTACTGAAAGAGACGTTTGGTCACATTTGTCCAAAACCTCCCTGCAGTTTTCAAAATATCCCAAACATCCCAATTTCGAGGCCTGAGCCATATTTTGGAGCCAAATTCTGGCTCTATGCACGTGTTCGCTGTTTGAAATTACGACATTTTATACCCAACATAAGCCAAGTCCTGAAAGCGGCAGTTAGTCACATTTCGCACAAACTCCCCTGCAGTTCTCGAAATATCCCAAATATCCCAATTTCGAGGCCTGAGCCATATTTTGGAGCCAAATTTTGGCTCTCTGCACGTACTCGCAGTTTGAAATTATGACTTTTTATATCGAACATATGCCAAGTACTGGAAGCGGCGTTTGGTCACAAATGTCCCAAACCTCCCTGCAGTTTTTAAAATATCCCAAATATCCCAATTTCGAGGCCTGAGGCATATTTTGGAGCCAAATTCTAGTTCTTTGCACGTATTCGCAGTTTGAAATTGCGAATTTAATACTCAAAATATGCTAAGTACTGAAAGCGGCGTTTGGTCACATTTGTCCCAATCTCCTCTGCAGTTTTCAAAATATCCTAAACATCTCAATTTCGAGGCCTGAACCATGTTTTGGAGGCAAATTCTGGCTCTCAGCACGTATTCGCAGTTTGAAATTACGACTTTTTATACCCAACAAATGCCAAGTACTGAAAGCGGCGTTTGGTCACATTTGTCCGAAACCTCCCTGCAGTTTTCAAAATATCCCAAATATCCCAATTTCGAGGCCTGAGGCATATTTTGGAGCCAAATTCTGGCTCTCTGCACGTATTCGCAGATTGAAATTACGACTTTTTATACCCAACATATGCCAAGTCCTGAAAGCGGCAGTGAGTCACATTTTGCACAAACTCCCCTGCAGTTTTCAAAATATCCCCAATATCCCAATTTCGAGGCATGAGCCATATTTTGGAGCCAAATTCAGGCTCTCTGCACGTATTCGCAGACTGAAATTGCGAATTTTTTATGCCTAACATATGCCAAGTACTGAAAGCGGCGTTTGGTCACATTTGTCCCAAACCTCCCTGCAGTTTTCTAAATATCCCAAACATTCTAATATCGAGGCCTGAGTCATATTTTGGAGCCAACGTCTGGCTCTCTGCACGTATTCATATTTGGATATTGCGACTTTTTATACCCAACATATGCCAAGTACTGAAAGTGGCAGTGAGTCACAATTTGCGCAAACTCCCCTACATTTTTCAAAATATCCCAAACATCCCAATTTCGAGGCCTGAGCCATATTTTGAAGCCAAATTCTGGCTCTCTGCACGTATTCGCAGTTTGAAATTACGACTTTTTATACCCAACTTATGCCAAGTACTGAAAGCGGCGTTTCGTCACAAATGTCCCAAACCTTCCTGCAGTTTTTAAAATATCCCAAATATCCAAATTTCGAGTCCTGAGGCATATTTTGGAGTAAACGTCTGGCTCTCTGCACGTATTCATATATTGATATTGCGACTTTTTATACCCAACATATGCCAAGTACTGAAAGTGGCAGTAAGTCACAATTTGCGCAAACTCCCCTGCAGTTTTCAAAATATCCCAAACATCCCAATTTCGAGGCCTGAGCCATATTTTGTAGCCATATTCTGGCTCTCTGCACATATTCGCAATTTGAAATTACGACTTTTTATACCCAACATATGCCAAGTACTAAAAGCGGCGTTTGGTCACATCTGTCCCAATCCCCCCTACAGTTTTCAAAATATCCCAAACATCTCAATTTCAAGGCCTGAGCCATATTTTGTAGCCAAATTCTGGCTCTCTGCACGTATTCGCAGTTTGAAATTATGACTTTTTATACCCAACTTTTACCAAGTACTGAAAGCGGCGTTTGGTCACATTTGTCCCAAAGCTCCCTGCAGTTTTCAAAATATCCCGAACATCCCAATTTCGAGGCCTGAGCCATATTTTGGAGCCAAATTCTGGCTCTATGCACGTATTCGCTGATTGAATTTATGACTTTTTATACCCAACATATGCCAAGTCCTGAAAGTGAGAGAGAGTCACATATTGCACAAACTCCCCTGCAGTTTTCGAAATATCCCAAATATCCCAATTTCGAAGCCTGAGCCATATTTTGGAGCCAAATTCTGGCTCTCTGCACATATTCGCAGTTTGAAATTACGACTTTTTGTACCCAATATATGCCTAGTACTGAAAGCAGCAGTGAGTCACATTTTGCACAAACTCCCCTGCAGTTTTTAAAATATCCCAAATATCCCAATTTCGAGGCCTTAGCCTTGTTTTGGAGCCAAATTCTGGCTCTTTGCACGTATTCGCAGTTTGAAATAGCGACTTTTTTATACCCAACATATGCCAAGTACTGAAAGCGGCGTTTGGTCACATTTGTCCCAATCCTCCCTGCAATTTTCTAAATATCCCAAACATCCCAAAATCGAGGCCTGAGTCATAATTTGGACCCAACGTCTGGCTCTCTGCACGTATTCATATTTTGATATTACGACTTTTTATACCCAACATATGCCAAGTACTGAAAGTGGCAGTGAGTCACAATTTGCGCAAACTCCCCTGCACTTTTCAAAATATCCCAAACATCCCAATTTCGATGCCTGAGCGATATTTTGTAGCCAAATTCTGGCTCTCTGCACGTATTCGCAGTTTGAAATTACGACTTTTTATACCCAACTTATGCCAAGTACTGAAAGCGGCGTTTGGTCGCAAATGTCCCAAACCTTCCTGCAGTTTTTAAAATATCCCAAATATCCAAATTTCGAGTCCTGAGGCATATTTTGGAGCCAAATTCTAGTTCTTTGCACGTATTCCCAGTTTGAAATTGCGAATTTAATACTTAAAATATGCTAAGTACTGACAGCGGCGTTTGGTCACATTTGTCCCAATCTCCTCTGCAGTTTTCAAAATATCCTAAACATCTAAATTTCGAGGCCTGAACCATATTTTGGAGGCAAATTCTGGCTCTCAGCACGTATTCGCAGTTTGAAATTACGACTTTTTATACCCAACAAATGCCAAGTGCTGAAAGCGGCGTTTGGTCACATTTGTCCGAATCCTCTCTGCAGTTTTCAAAATATCCCAAATATCCCAATTTCGAGGCCTGAGGCATATTTTGGAGCCAAATTCTGGCTCTCTGCACGTATTCGCAGATTGTGATTACGACTCTTTATACCCAACATATGCCAAGTCCTGAAAGCGGCAGTGAGTCACATTTTGCACAAACTCCCCTGCAGTTTTCAAAATATCCCCAATATCCCAATTTGGAGGCATGAGCCATATTTTGGAGCCAAATTCAGGCTCTCTGCACGTATTCGCAGTTTGAAATTGCGAATTTTTTATGCCTAACATATGCCAAGTACTGAAAGCGGCGTTTGGTCACATTTGTCCCAAACCTCCCTGCAGTTTTCTAAATATCCCAAACATTCTAATATCGAGGCCTGAGTCATATTTTGGAGCCAACGTCTGGCTCTCTGCATGTATTCATATTTTGATATTGCGACTTTTTATACCCAACATATGCCAAGTACTGAAAGTGGCAGTAAGTCACAATTTGCGCAAACTCCCCTGCAGTTTTCAAAATATCCCAAACATCCCAATTTCGAGGCCTGAGCCATATTTTGTAGCCATATTCTGGCTCTCTGCACATATTCGCAGTTTGAAATTACGACTTTTTATACCCAACATATGCCAAGTACTAAAAGCGGCGTTTGGTCAAATCTGTCCCAATCCCCCCTACAGTTTTCAAAATATCCCAAACATCTCAATTTCAAGGCCTGAGCCATATTTTGTAGCCAAATTCTGGCTCTCTGCACGTATTCGCAGTTTGAAATTATGACTTTTTATACCCAACTTTTGCCAAGTACTGAAAGCGGCGTTTGGTCACATTTGTCCCAAAGCTCCCTGCAGTTTTCAAAATATCCCAAACATGCTAATTTCGAGGCCTGAGCCATATTTTTTGAGCCAAATTCTGGCTCTCTGCACGTATTCGCAGTTTGAAATTACGGTTTTATATACCCAACATATGCCAAGTACTGAAAGCGACGTTTGGTCATATTTGTCCCAAACCTCCCTGCAGTTTTCAAAATATCCCGAACATCCCAATTTCGAGGCCTGAGCCATATTTTGGAGCCAAATTCTGGCTCTATGCACGTATTCGCTGATTGAATTTATGACTTTTTATACCCAACATATGCCAAGTCCTGAAAGTGAGAGAGAGTCACATATTGCACAAACTCCCCTGCAGTTTTCGAAATATCCCAAATATCCCAATTTCGAAGCCTGAGCCATATTTTGGAGCCAAATTCTGGCTCTCTGCACATATTCGCAGTTTGAAATTACGACTTTTTGTACCCAATATATGCCTAGTACTGAAAGCAGCAGTGAGTCACATTTTGCACAAACTCCCCTGCAGTTTTTAAAATATCCCAAATATCCCAATTTCGAGGCCTTAGCCTTGTTTTGGAGCCAAATTCTGGCTCTTTGCACGTATTCGCAGTTTGAAATTGCGACTTTTTTATACCCAACATATGCCAAGTACTGAAAGCGGCGTTTGGTCACATTTGTCCCAATCCTCCCTGCAATTTTCTAAATATCCCAAACATCCCAAAATCGAGGCCTGAGTCATAATTTGGACCCAACGTCTGGCTCTCTGCACGCATTCATATTTTGATATTACGACTTTTTATACCCAACATATGCCAAGTACTGAAACTGGCAGTGAGTCACAATTTGCGCAAACTCCCCTGCACTTTTCAAAATATCCCAAACATCCCAATTTCGATGCCTGAGCGATATTTTGTAGCCAAATTCTGGCTCTCTGCACGTATTCGCAGTTTGAAATTACGACTTTTTTACCCAACATCTTCATAGTACTGAAAGCAGCAGTGAGTCACATTTTGCGCAAACTCCCCTGCAGTTTTCAAAATATCCCAAACATCCTAATTTCGAGGCCTGAGCCATATTTTGTAGTCAAATTTTGGCTCTCTGCACGTATTCATATTTTGATATTACGACTTTTTATACCCAACATATGCCAAGTACTGAAAGTGGCAGTGAGTCACATTTGGCGCAAACTCCCCTGCAGTTTTCAAAATATCCCAAACATCCCAATTTCGATGCCTGAGCCATATTTTGTAGCCAAATTCTGGCTCTCTGCACGTATTCGCAGTTTGAAATTACGACTTTTTATACCCAACTTATGCCAAGTACTGAAAGCTGCGTTTGGTCACATTTGTCCCAAAGCTCCCTGCAGTTTTCAAAATATCCCGAACATCCCAATTTCGAGGCCTGAGCCATATTTTGGAGCCAAATTCTGGCTCTATGCACGTATTCGCAGTTTGAAATTACGGTTTTATATACCCAACATATGCCAAGTACTGAAAGCGACGTTTGGTCATATTTGTCCCAAACCTCCCTGCAGTTTTCAAAATATCCCGAACATCCCAATTTCGAGGCCTGAGCCATATTTTGTAGTTAAATTTTGGCTCTCTGCACGTATTCATATTTTGATATTACGACTTTTTATACCCAACATATGCCAAGTACTGAAAGTGGCAGTGAGTCACATTTGGCGCAAACTCCCCTGCAGTTTTCAAAATATCCCAAACATCCCAATTTCGAGGCCTGAGCCATATTTTGTAGCCAAATTCTGGCTCTCTGCACGTATTCGCAGTTTGAAATTACGACTTTTTATACCCAACTTATGTCAAGTACTGAAAGCGGCGTTTGGTCACAAATGTCCCAAACCTTCCTGCAGTTTTTAAAATATCCCAAATATCCAAATTTCGAGTCCTGAGGCATATTTTGGAGCCAAATTCTAGTTCTTTGCACGTATTCGCAGTTTGAAATTGCGAATTTTTTATGCCTAACATATGCCAAGTACTGAAAGCGGCGTTTGGTCACATTTGTCCCAAACCTCCCTGCAGTTTTCTAAATATCCCAAACATTCTAATATCGAGGCCTGAGTCATATTTTGGAGCCAACGTCTGGCTCTCTGCACGTATTCATATTTTGATATTGCGACTTTTTATACCCAACATATGCCAAGTACTGAAAGTGGCAGTAAGTCACAATTTGCGCAAACTCCCCAGCAGTATTCAAAGTGTCCCAAACATCTCAATTTCGAGGCCTGAGCCATATTTTGTAGCCATATTCTGGCTCTCTGCACATATTCGCAGTTTGAAATTACGACTTTTTATACCCAACATATGCCAAGTACTAAAAGCGGCGTTTGGTCACATCTGTCCCAATCCGCCCTACAGTTTTCAAAATATCCCAAACATCTCAATTTCAAGGCCTGAGCCATATTTTGTAGCCAAATTCTGGCTCTCTGCACGTATTCGCAGTTTGAAATTATGACTTTTTATACCCAACTTTTGCCAAGTACTGAAAGCGGCGTTTGGTCACATTTGTCTCAAAGCTCCCTGCAGTTTTCAAAATATCCCAAACATGCTAATTTCGAGGCCTGAGCCATATTTTTTGAGCCAAATTCTGGCTCTCTGCACGTATTCGCAGTTTGAAATTACGGTTTTATATACCCAACATATGCCAAGTACTGAAAGCGACGTTTGGTCATATTTGTCCCAAACCTCCCTGCAGTTTTCAAAATATCCCGAACATCCCAATTTCGAGGCCTGAGCCATATTTTGGAGCCAAATTCTGGCTCTATGCACGTATTCGCTGATTGAATTTATGACTTTTTATACCCAACATATGCCAAGTCCTGAAAGTGAGAGAGAGTCACATTTTGCACAAACTCCCCTGCAGTTTTCGAAATATCCCAAATATCCCAATTTCGAGGCCTGAGCCATATTTTCGAGCCAAATTCTGGCTCTCTGCACATATTCGCAGTTTAAAATTACGACTTTTTGTACCCAATATATGCCTAGTACTGAAAGCAGCAGTGAGTCACATTTTGCACAAACTCCCCTGCAGTTTTTAAAATATCCCAAATATCCCAATTTCGAGGCCTTAGCCTTGTTTTGGAGCCAAATTCTGGCTCTTTGCACGTATTCGCAGTTTGAAATTGCGACTTTTTTATACCCAACATATGCCAAGTACTGAAAGCGGCGTTTGGTCACATTTGTCCCAATCCTCCCTGCAATTTTCTAAATATCCCAAACATCCCAAAATCGAGGCCTGAGTCATAATTTGGACCCAACGTCTGGCTCTCTGCAAGTATTCATATTTTGATATTACGACTTTTTATACCCAACTTATGCCAAGTACTGAAAGCTGCGTTTGGTCACATTTGTCCCAAAGCTCCCTGCAGTTTTCAAAACATCCCGAACATCCCAATTTCGAGGCCTGAGCCATATTTTGGAGCCAAATTCTGGCTCTATTCACGTATTCGCAGTTTGAAATTACGGTTTTATATACCCAACATATGCCAAGTACTGAAAGCGACGTTTGGTCATATTTGTCCCAAACCTCCCTGCAGTTTTCAAAATATCCCGAACATCTCAATTTCGAGGCCTGAGCCATATTTTGTAGTCAAATTTTGGCTCTCTGCACGTATTCATATTTTGATATTACGACTTTTTATACCCAACATATGCCAAGTACTGAAAGTGGCAGTGAGTCACATTTAGCGCAAACTCCCCTGCAGTTTTCAAAATATCCCAAACATCCCAATTTCGAGGCCTGAGCCATATTTTGTAGCCAAATTCTGGCTCTCTGCACGTATTCATATTTTGATATTACGAATTTTTATACCCAACATATGCCAAGTACTGAAAGTGGCGTTTGGTCACATTTGTCACAAACCTCCCTGCAGTTTTCTAAATATCCCAAACATTCTAATATCGAGGCCTGAGTCATATTTTGGAGCCAACGTCTGGCTCTCTGCACGTATTCATATTTTGATATTGCGACTTTTTATACCCAACATATGCCAAGTACTGAAAGTGGCAGTAAGTCACAATTTGCGCAAAGTCCCCTGCAGTTTTCAAAATATCCCAAACATCCCAATTTCGAGGCCTGAGCTATATTTTGTAGCCAAATTCTGGCTCTCTGCACGTGTTCATATTTTGATATTACGAATTTTTATACCCAACATATGCCAAGTACTGAAAGTGGCAGTGAGTCACATTTTGTGCAAACTCCCCTGCAGTTTTCATAATATCCAAAACATCCAAATTTCGAGGCCTGAGCCATATTTTGTAGCCAAATTCTGGCTCTCTGGACGTATTCGCAGTTTGAAATTACGACTTTTTATACCCAACATATGCCAAGTACTAAAAGCGGCGTTTGGTCACATCTGTCCCAATCCCCCCTGCAGTTTTCAAAATATCCCAAACATCTTAATTTCAAGGCCTGAGCCATATTTTGGAGCCAAATTCTGGCTCTCTGCACGTATTCGCAGTTTGAAATTACGACTTTTTATACCCAACTTATGCCAAGTACTGAAAGCTGCGTTTGGTCACATTTGTCCCAAAGCTCCCTGCAGTTTTCAAAATATCCCAAACATGCAAATTTCGAGGCCCGAGCCATTTTTTGGAGCCAAATTCTGGCTCTCTGCACGTATTCGCAGTTTGAAATTACGGCTTTATATACCCAACATATGCCAAGTACTGAAAGCGACGTTTGGTCATATTTGTCCCAAACCTCCCTGCAGTTTTCAAAATATCCCGAACATCCCAATTTCGAGGCCTGAGCCATATTTTGGAGCCAAATTCTGGCTCTATGCACGTATTCGCAGATTGAATTCATGACTTTTTATACCCAACATATGCCAAGTCCTGAAAGTGGCAGAGAGTCACAATTTGCACAAACTCCCCTGCAGTTTTCGAAATATCTCAAATATCCCAATTTCGAGGCCTGAGCCATAATTTGGAGCCAACGTCTGGCTCTCTGCACGTATTCTTATTTTGATATTACGACTTTTTATACCCAACATATGCCAGGTACTGAAAGTGGCAGTGAGTCACAATTTGCACAACTCCCCTGCAGTTTTCGAAATATCCCAAATATCCCAAATTCGAAGCCTGAGCCATATTTTGGAGCCAAATTCTGACTCTCTGCACGTATTCGCAGTTTGAAATTACGACTCTTTATACCCAATATATTCCTAGTACTGAAAGCAGCAGTGAGTCACATTTTGCACAAACTCACCTGCAGCTTTTAAAATATCCCAAATATCCCAATTTCGAGGCCTTAGCCTTGTTTTGGAGCCAAATTCTGGCTCTTTGCACGTATTCGCAGTTTGAAATTGCGACTTTTTTATACCCAACATATGCCAAGTACTGAAAGCGGCGTTTGGTCACATTTGTCCCAATCCTCCCTGCAATTTTCTAAATATCCCAAACATCCCAATTTCGAGGCCTGAGTCATAATTTGGACCCAACGTATGGCTCTCTGCACGTATTCATATTTTGATATTACGACTTTTTATACCCAACATATGCCAAGTACTGAAAGTGGCAGTGAGTCACAATTTGCGCAAACTCCCCTGCACTTTTCAAAATATCCCAAACATCCCAATTTCGATGCCTGAGCGATATTTTGTAGCCAAATTCTGGCTCTCTGCACGTATTCGCAGTTTGAAATTACGACTTTTTTACCCAACATCTTCCAAGTACTGAAAGCAGCAGTGAGTCACATTTTGCGCAAACTCCCCTGCAGTTTTCAAAATATCCCAAACATCTCAATTTCGAGGCCTGAGCCATATTTTGTTGTCAAAGTTTGGCTCTCTGCACGTGTTCATATTTTGATATTACGACTTTTTATACCCAACATATGCCAAGTACTGAAAGTGGCAGTGAGTCAAATTTGGCGCAAACTCCCCTGCAGTTTTCAAAATATCCCAAACATCCCAATTTCGAGGCCTGAGCCATATTTTGTAGCCAAATTCTGGCTCTCTGCACGTATTCGCAGTTTGAAATTACGACTTTTTATACCCAACTTATGCCATGTACTAAAAGCGGCGTTTGGTCACATCTGTCCCAATCCCCCCTGCAGTTTTCAAAATATCCCAAACATCTCAATTTCGAGGCCTGAGCCATATTTTGTAGCCAAATTCTGGCTCTCTGCACGTATTCGCAGTTTGAAATTACGACTTTTTATACCCAACTTATGCCAAGTACTGAAAGCTGCGTTTGGTCACATTTGTCCCAAAGCTCCCTGCAGTTCTCAAAATATCCCGAACATCCCAATTTCGAGGCCTGAGCCATATTTTGGAGCCAAATTCTGGCTCTATGCACGTATTCGCAGTTTGAAATTACGGTTTTATATACCCAACATATGCCAAGTACTGAAAGCGACGTTTGGTCATATTTGTCCCAAACCTCCCTGCAGTTTTCAAAATATCCCGAACATCCCAATTTCGAGGCCTGAGCCATATGTTGGAGCCAAATTCTGGCTCTATGCACGTATTCGCAGATTGAATTTATGACTTTTTATACCCAACATATGCCAAGTCCTGAAAGTGGCATTGAGTCACATTTTGCACAAACTTCCCTGCAGTTTTCGAAATACCCCAAATATCCCAATGTCGAGGCCTGAGCCATATTTTGGAGCCAAATTCTGGCTCTCTGCACGTATTCGCAGTTTGAAATTACGAATTTTTATACCCAATATATGCCTAGTACTGAAAGCAGCAGTGAGTCACATTTTGCACAAACTCCCCTGCAGTTTTCAAAATATCCCAAATATCCCAATTTCGAGGCATTAGCCATGTTTTGGAGCAAAATGCTGGCTCTCTGCACGTATTCGCAGTTTGAAATTGCGATTTGTTTATACCCAACATATGCCAAGTACTGAAAGCGGCGTTTGGATACATTTGTCCCAAACCACCCTGCAGTTTTCAAAATATCCCAAACATCCCAATATCGAGGGCTGAGCCATATTTTGGAGCCAACGTCTGGCTCTCTGCACGTATTCATATTTTGATATTACGACTTTTTATACCCAACATATGCCAAGTACTGAAAGTGGCAGTGAGTCACATTTGGCGCAAACTCCCCTGTAGTTTTCAAAATATCCAAAACATCCCAATTTCGAGTCCTTAGCCATATTTTGGAGCCAAATTTTGGCTCTCTGCACGTATTCGCAGTTTGAAATTACGACATTTTATAACCAACATATGCCAAGTCCTGAAAGCGGCAGTGAGTCTCATTTCGCACAAACTCCCCTGCAGTTTTCGAAACATCCAAAATATCCAAATTTTGAGGCCTGAGCTATAATTTGGAACCAAATTATGGGTCTCTGCACGTATTCACAGTTTGAAATTACGACTTTTTATACCCAACATATGCCAAGTACTGAAAGTGGCAGTGAGTCACATTTGTCGCAAACTCCCCTGCAGTTTTAAAAATATCCCAAACATCCCAATTTCGAGACCTGAGCCATATTTTGGAGCCAAATTCTGGCTCTCTGCACGTATTTGCAGTTTGAAATTACGACTTTTTGATACCCAACATATGCCAAGTACTGAAAGCGGCGTTTGGTGACATTTGTCCCAAACCCCCCGCCCCTGCAGTTTTCGAAATATCCCAAATATCCCAATTTCGAGGCCTGAGCCATATTTTGGAGCCAAATTCTGGCTCTCTGCACGTATTCGCAGTTTGAAATTACGGTTTTATATACCCAACATATGCCAAGTACTGAAAGCGGCGTTTGGTCACATTTGTCCCAATCCTCCCTTCAATTTTCTAAATATCCCAAACATCCCAATATCGAGGCCTGAGTCATAATTTGAGGCCACGTCTGGCTCTCTGTACGTATTCATATTTTGATATTACGACTTTTTATACCCAACATATGCCAAGTACTGAAAGTGGCAGTGAGTCACAATTTGCGCAAACTCCCCTGCAGTTTTCAAAATATCCCAAACATCCAAATTTCGAGGCCTGAGCCATATTTTGTAGCCAAATTCTGGCTCTCTGCACGTATTCGCAGTTTGAAATTACGACTTTTATACCCAACATCTTCCAAGTACTGAAAGCAGCAGTGAGTCACATTTTGCACAAACTCCCCTGCAGTTTTCAAAATATCCCAAATATCCCAATTTCGATGCCCGAGCCATATTTTGGAGCCAAATTCTGGCTCTCTGCACGTATTCGCATTTTGAAATTACGACTTTTTTATACCCAACATATGCCAAAGCGTTTGGTAACATTTGTCTCAATCCCCCCTGCAGTTTTCAAAATATCCCAAACATCCCAATTTCGAGGCCTGAGCCATATTTTGGAGCCAAACTCTGGCTCTCTGCACGTATTCGCAGTTTGAAATTACGGCTTTGTATACCCAACATATGCCAAATACTGAAAGCAGCTTTTGGTCATATTTGTCCCAAACCTCCCTGCAGTTTTCAAAATATCCTAAACATCCCAATTTCGAGGCCTGAGCCATATTTTGGAGCCAAATTCTTGCTCTATGCACGTATTCGCAGTTTGAAAACACGACTTTTTAATACCCAACATATGCCATGTACTGAAAGCGGCAGTGAGTTACATTTTGCACAAACTCCCCTGCAGTTTTCTAAATATTCCAAATATCCCAATTTCGAGGCCTGAGCCATATTTTGGAGCAAAATTCTGGCTCTATGCACGTATTCGCAGTTTGAAAACACGACTTTTTATACCCAACATATGCCAACAGCAGTGAGTCACATTTTGCACAAACTCCCCTGCAGTTTTCAAAATATCCCAAATATCCCAATTTCGAGGCCTGAGCCATATTTTGGAGCCAAATTCTGGCTCTCTGCACGTATTCGCAGTTTGAAATTACGACTTTTTTATACCCAACATATGCCAATGCGTTTGGTCACATTTGTCTCCTTCCCCCCTGCAGTTTTCAAAATATCCCAAACATCCCAATTTCGAGGCCTGAGCCATATTTTGTAGCCAAATTCTGGCTCTCTGCACATATTCGCAGTTTGAAATTATGACTTTTTATACCCAACATATGCCAGGTACTAAAAGCGGCGTTTGGTCACATCTGTCCCAATCCTCCCTGCAGTTTTCAAAATTTCCTAAACATCTTAATTTCGAGGCCTGACCCATATTTTGGAGCCAAATTCTGGCTCTCTGCACGTATTCGCAGTTTGAAATTACGACTTTTTATACCCAACATATGCCAAGTCCTGAAAGCGGCAGTGAGTAACATTTTGCACAAACTCCCCTGCAGTTTTCGAAATATCCCAAACATCCCAATTTCGAGGCCTGAGCCATATTTTGTTGCCAAATTCTGGCTCTCTGCACGTATTCGCAGTTTGAAATTACGACTTTTTATACCCAACATATGCCAAGTACTAAAAGCGGCGTTTGGTCACATCTGTCCCAATCCCCCCTGCAGTTTTCAAAATATCCCAAACATCTCAATTACGAGGCCTGAGCCATATTTTGGAGCCAAATTCTGGCTCTCTGCACGTATTCGCAGTTTGAAATTACGACTTTTTATACCCAACTTATTCCAAGTACTGAAAGCAGCAGTGAGTCACATTTTGCACAAACTCCCCTGCAGTTTTCGAAATATTCCAAATATCCCAATTTCGAGGCCTGAGCCATATTTTGGAGCAAAATTCTGGCTCTCTGCACGTATTCGCAGTTTGAAATTGCGACTTTTTTATGCCCAACATATGCCAAGTACTGAAAGTGGCTGTGAGTCACATTTTGCGCAAACTCCCCTGCAGTTTTCAAAATATCCCAAACATCCCAATTTCGACGCCTGAGCCATATTTTGTAGCCAAATTCTGGCTTTCTGCACGTATTCGCAGTTTGAAAATGCGAATTTTATACCCAACATATGCCAAGTACTAAAAGCAGCGTTTGGTCACATCTGTCCCAATCCCCCCTGCAGTTTTCAAAATATCCCAAAAATCGCAATTTCAAGGCCTGAGCCATATTTTGGAGCCAAATTCTGGCTCTGTGCACGTACTCGCAGTTTGAAATTACGACTTTTTATACCCAACATATGCCAAGTACTGAAAGCGACGTTTGGTCATATTTGTCCCAAACCTCCCTGCAGTTTTCAAAATATCCCGAACATCCCAATTTCGAGGCCTGAGCCATATTTTGGAGCCAAATTCTGTCTCTATGCACGTATTCGCAGATTGAATTTAGGACTTTTTATACCCAATATATGCCAAGTCCGGAAAGTGGCAGTGAGTCACATTTTGCACAAACTCCCCTGCAGTTTTCGAAATATCCCAAATATCCCAATTTCGAGGCCTGAGCCATATTTTGGAGCCAAATTCTGGCTCTCTGTACGTATTCGAAATTTGAAATTATGACTTTTTATACCCAATATATGCCTAGTACTGAAAGCAGCAGTGAGTCACATTTTGCACAAACTCCTCTGCAGGTTTTAAAATATCCCAAATATCCCAATTTCGAGGCCTTAGCCATGTTTTGGAGCCAAATTCTGGCTCTTTGCACGTATTCGCAGTTTGAAATTGCGACTTTTTTATTCCCAACATATGCCAAGTACTGAAAGCGGCGTTTGGTCACATTTGTCCCAATCCTCCCTGCAATTTTCTAAATATCCCAAACATCCCAATATCGAGGCCTGAGTCATAATTTGGAACCAACGTCTGGCTCTCTGCACGTATTCATATTTTGATATTACGACTTTTTATACCCAACATATGCCAAGTACTGAAAGTGGCAGTGAGTCACAATTGGCGCAAACTCCCCTGCAGATTTCAAAATATTCCAAACATCCCTATTTCGAGGCCTGAGCCATATTTTGTAGCCAAATTCTGGCTCTCTGCACGTATTCGCAGTTTGAAATTACGACTTTTATACCCAACATCTTCAAAGTACTGATAGCAGCAGTGAGTCACATTTTGAACAAACTCCCCTGCAGTTTTCAAAATATCCCAAATATTACAATTTCGATGCCCGAGCCATATTTTGGAGCCAAATTCTAGCTCTCTGCACGTATTCGCAGGTTGAAATTACAGCTTTGTATACCCAACAAATGCCAAGTACTGAAAGCGGCTTTTGGTCATATTTGTCCCAAACCTCCCTGCAGTTTTCAAAATATCCTAAACCTCCCAATTTCGAGGCCTGAGCCATATTTTGGAGCCAAATTCTTGTTCTATGCACGTATTCGCAGTTTGAAAACACGTCTTTTTAATATCCAACACATGCCAAGTACTGAAAGCGGCAGTGAGTCACATTTTGCACAAACTCCCCTGCAGTTTTCGAAATATTCCAAATATCCCAATTTCGATGCCTGAGCCATATTTTGGAGCAAAATTCTGGCTCTCTGCACGTATTCGCAGTTTGAAAACACGACTTTTTATACCCAACATATGCCAACAGCAGTGAGTCACATTTTGCACAAACTCCCCTGCAGTTTTCAAAATATCCCAAATATCCCAATTTCGAGGCCTGAGCCATATTTTGGAGCCAAATTATGGCTCTCTGCACGTAGTCGCAGTTTAACATTACGACTTTTTATACCCAACATATGCAAAGTACTGAAAGCAGCAGTGAGTCACATTTTGAACAAACTCCCCTGCAGTTTTCAAAATATACAAAATTTCCCAATTTCGAGGCCTTAGCCATGTTTTGGAGCCAAATTCTGGCTCTCTGCACGTATTCGCAGTTTGAAATTGCGACTTTTTTATGCCCAACATATGCCAAGTACTGAAAGTGGCAGTGAGTCACATTTTGCGCAAACTCCCCTACAGTTTTCAAAATATCCCAAACATCCCAATTTCGAGGCCTGAGCCATATTTTGTAGCCAAATTCTGGCTCTCTGCACGTATTCATATTTTGATATTAAGACTTTTTATACCCAACATATGACAAGTACTGAAATTGGCAGTGAGTCACATTTTGCGCAAACTCCCCTGCAGTTTTCAAAATATCCCAAACATCCCAATTTCGAGGCCTGAGCCATATTTTGTAGCCAAATTCTGGCTCTCTGCACGTATTCGCATTTTGAAATAACGACTTTTTTATACCCAACATATGCCAATGCGTTTGGTCACATTTGTCTCAATCCCCCCTGCAGTTTTCAAAATATCCCAAACATCCCAATTTCGAGGCCTGAGCGATATTTTGGAGCCAAATTCTGGCTCTCTGCACGTATTCGCAGTTTGAAATTACGGCTTTGTATACCCAACATAAGCCAAGTTCTGAAAGCGGCGTTTGGTCATATTTGTCCCAAACCTCCCTGCAGTTTTCAAAATATCCTAAACATCCCAATTTCGAGGCCTGGGCCATATTTTGGAGCCAAATTCCTGCTCTATGCACGTATTCGCAGTTTGAAAACACGACTTTTTAATACCCAACATATGCAAAGTACTGAAAGAGGCAGTGAGTCACATTTTGCACAAACTCCCTTGCAGTTTTCGAAATATTCCAAATATCCCAATTTCGAGGCCTGAGCCATATTTTGGAGCCAAATTCTTGCTCTATGCACGTATTCGCAGTTTGAAAACACGACTTTTTATACCCAACATATGCCAAGTACTGAAAGCAGCAGTGAGTCACATTTTGCACAAACTCCCCAGCAGCTTTAAAAATATCCCAAATATCCCAATTTCGAGGCCTGAGCCATATTTTGGAGCCAAATTCTGGCTCTCTGCACGTATTCGCAGTTTGAAATTACGAATTTTATACCCAACATATGCCAATGCATTTGGTCACATTTGTCTCCTTCCCCCCCTGAAGTTTTCAAAATATCCCAAATATCCCAATTTCGAGGCCTGAGCCATATTTTGGAGCCAAATTCTGGCTCTCTGCACGTATTCGCAGTTTGAAATTACGACTTTTTTATACCCAACATATGCCAATGCATTTGGTCACATTTGTCTCCTTCCCCCACTGCAGTTTTCAAAATATCCCAAACATCTCAATTTCGAGGCCTGAGCCATATTTTGGAGCCAAATTCTGGCTCTCTGCACGTATTCGCAGTTTGAAATTACGACTTTTTATACCCAACATATGCCAAGTCTTGAAAGCGGCAGTGAGTCACATTTTGCACAAACTCCCCTGCAGTTTTCAAAATATCCCAAATATCCCAATTTCGAGGCCTGAGCCATATTTTGGAGCCAAATTCTGGCTCTCTGCACGTATTCGCAGTTTGAAATTACGACTTTTTTATACCCAACATATGCCAATGCGTTTGGTCACATTTGTCTCCTTCCCCCCTGCAGTTTTCAAAATATCCCAAACATCCCAATTTCGAGGCCTGAGCCATATTTTGTAGCCAAATTCTGGCTCTCTGCACATATTCGCAGTTTGAAATTACGATTTTTTATACCCAACATATGCCAGGTACTAAAAGCGGCGTTTGGTCACATCTGTCCCAATCCTCCCTGCAGTTTTCAAAATTTCCTAAACATCTTAATTTCGAGGCCTGACCCATATTTTGGAGCCAAATTCTGGCTCTCTGCACGTATTCGCAGTTTGAAATTACGACTTTTTATACCCAACATATGCCAAGTCCTGAAAGCGGCAGTGAGTAACATTTTGCACAAACTCCCCTGCAGTTTTCGAAATATCCCAAACATCCCAATTTCGAGGCCTGAGCCATATTTTGTTGCCAAATTCTGGCTCTCTGCACGTATTCGCAGTTTGAAATTACGACTTTTTATACCCAACATATGCCAAGTACTAAAAGCGGCGTTTGGTCACATCTGTCCCAATCCCCCCTGCAGTTTTCAAAATATCCCAAACATCTCAATTACGAGGCCTGAGCCATATTTTGGAGCCAAATTCTGGCTCTCTGCACGTATTCGCAGTTTGAAATTACGACTTTTTATACCCAACATATGCCAAGTCTTGAAAGCAGCAGTGAGTCACATTTTGCACAAACTCCCCTGCAGTTTTCGAAATATTCCAAATATCCCAATTTCGAGGCCTGAGCCATATTTTGGAGCAAAATTCTGGCTCTCTGCACGTATTCGCAGTTTGAAATTGCGACTTTTTTATGCCCAACATATGCCAAGTACTGAAAGTGGCTGTGAGTCACATTTTGCGCAAACTCCCCTGCAGTTTTCAAAATATCCCAAACATCCCAATTTCGACGCCTGAGCCATATTTTGTAGCCAAATTCTGGCTTTCTGCACGTATTCGCAGTTTGAAAATGCGAATTTTATACCCAACATATGCCAAGTACTAAAAGCAGCGTTTGGTCACATCTGTCCCAATCCCCCCTGCAGTTTTCAAAATATCCCAAAAATCTCAATTTCAAGGCCTGAGCCATATTTTGGAGCCAAATTCTGGCTCTGTGCACGTACTCGCAGTTTGAAATTACGACTTTTTATACCCAACATATGCCAAGTACTGAAAGCGACGTTTGGTCATATTTGTCCCAAACCTCCCTGCAGTTTTCAAAATATCCCGAACATCCCAATTTCGAGGCCTGAGCCATATTTTGGAGCCAAATTCTGTCTCTATGCACGTATTCGCAGATTGAATTTAGGACTTTTTATACCCAATATATGCCAAGTCCGGAAAGTGGCAGTGAGTCACATTTTGCACAAACTCCCCTGCAGTTTTCGAAATATCCCAAATATCCCAATTTCGAGGCCTGAGCCATATTTTGGAGCCAAATTCTGGCTCTCTGTACGTATTCGAAATTTGAAATTATGACTTTTTATACCCAATATATGCCTAGTACTGAAAGCAGCAGTGAGTCACATTTTGCACAAACTCCTCTGCAGGTTTTAAAATATCCCAAATATCCCAATTTCGAGGCCTTAGCCATGTTTTGGAGCCAAATTCTGGCTCTTTGCACGTATTCGCAGTTTGAAATTGCGACTTTTTTATTCCCAACATATGCCAAGTACTGAAAGCGGCGTTTGGTCACATTTGTCCCAATCCTCCCTGCAATTTTCTAAATATCCCAAACATCCCAATATCGAGGCCTGAGTCATAATTTGGAACCAACGTCTGGCTCTCTGCACGTATTCATATTTTGATATTACGACTTTTTATACCCAACATATGCCAAGTACTGAAAGTGGCAGTGAGTCACAATTGGCGCAAACTCCCCTGCAGATTTCAAAATATTCCAAACATCCCTATTTCGAGGCCTGAGCCATATTTTGTAGCCAAATTCTGGCTCTCTGCACGTATTCGCAGTTTGAAATTACGACTTTTATACCCAACATCTTCAAAGTACTGATAGCAGCAGTGAGTCACATTTTGAACAAACTCCCCTGCAGTTTTCAAAATATCCCAAATATTACAATTTCGATGCCCGAGCCATATTTTGGAGCCAAATTCTAGCTCTCTGCACGTATTCGCAGGTTGAAATTACAGCTTTGTATACCCAACAAATGCCAAGTACTGAAAGCGGCTTTTGGTCATATTTGTCCCAAACCTCCCTGCAGTTTTCAAAATATCCTAAACCTCCCAATTTCGAGGCCTGAGCCATATTTTGGAGCCAAATTCTTGTTCTATGCACGTATTCGCAGTTTGAAAACACGTCTTTTTAATATCCAACACATGCCAAGTACTGAAAGCGGCAGTGAGTCACATTTTGCACAAACTCCCCTGCAGTTTTCGAAATATTCCAAATATCCCAATTTCGATGCCTGAGCCATATTTTGGAGCAAAATTCTGGCTCTCTGCACGTATTCGCAGTTTGAAAACACGACTTTTTATACCCAACATATGCCAACAGCAGTGAGTCACATTTTGCACAAACTCCCCTGCAGTTTTCAAAATATCCCAAATATCCCAATTTCGAGGCCTGAGCCATATTTTGGAGCCAAATTATGGCTCTCTGCACGTAGTCGCAGTTTAACATTACGACTTTTTATACCCAACATATGCAAAGTACTGAAAGCAGCAGTGAGTCACATTTTGAACAAACTCCCCTGCAGTTTTCAAAATATACAAAATTTCCCAATTTCGAGGCCTTAGCCATGTTTTGGAGCCAAATTCTGGCTCTCTGCACGTATTCGCAGTTTGAAATTGCGACTTTTTTATGCCCAACATATGCCAAGTACTGAAAGTGGCAGTGAGTCACATTTTGCGCAAACTCCCCTACAGTTTTCAAAATATCCCAAACATCCCAATTTCGAGGCCTGAGCCATATTTTGTAGCCAAATTCTGGCTCTCTGCACGTATTCATATTTTGATATTAAGACTTTTTATACCCAACATATGACAAGTACTGAAATTGGCAGTGAGTCACATTTTGCGCAAACTCCCCTGCAGTTTTCAAAATATCCCAAACATCCCAATTTCGAGGCCTGAGCCATATTTTGTAGCCAAATTCTGGCTCTCTGCACGTATTCGCATTTTGAAATAACGACTTTTTTATACCCAACATATGCCAATGCGTTTGGTCACATTTGTCTCAATCCCCCCTGCAGTTTTCAAAATATCCCAAACATCCCAATTTCGAGGCCTGAGCGATATTTTGGAGCCAAATTCTGGCTCTCTGCACGTATTCGCAGTTTGAAATTACGGCTTTGTATACCCAACATAAGCCAAGTTCTGAAAGCGGCGTTTGGTCATATTTGTCCCAAACCTCCCTGCAGTTTTCAAAATATCCTAAACATCCCAATTTCGAGGCCTGGGCCATATTTTGGAGCCAAATTCCTGCTCTATGCACGTATTCGCAGTTTGAAAACACGACTTTTTAATACCCAACATATGCAAAGTACTGAAAGAGGCAGTGAGTCACATTTTGCACAAACTCCCTTGCAGTTTTCGAAATATTCCAAATATCCCAATTTCGAGGCCTGAGCCATATTTTGGAGCCAAATTCTTGCTCTATGCACGTATTCGCAGTTTGAAAACACGACTTTTTATACCCAACATATGCCAAGTACTGAAAGCAGCAGTGAGTCACATTTTGCACAAACTCCCCAGCAGCTTTAAAAATATCCCAAATATCCCAATTTCGAGGCCTGAGCCATATTTTGGAGCCAAATTCTGGCTCTCTGCACGTATTCGCAGTTTGAAATTACGAATTTTATACCCAACATATGCCAATGCATTTGGTCACATTTGTCTCCTTCCCCCCCTGAAGTTTTCAAAATATCCCAAATATCCCAATTTCGAGGCCTGAGCCATATTTTGGAGCCAAATTCTGGCTCTCTGCACGTATTCGCAGTTTGAAATTACGACTTTTTTATACCCAACATATGCCAATGCATTTGGTCACATTTGTCTCCTTCCCCCACTGCAGTTTTCAAAATATCCCAAACATCTCAATTTCGAGGCCTGAGCCATATTTTGGAGCCAAATTCTGGCTCTCTGCACGTATTCGCAGTTTGAAATTACGACTTTTTATACCCAACATATGCCAAGTCTTGAAAGCGGCAGTGAGTCACATTTTGCACAAACTCCCCTGCAGTTTTCGAAATATTCCAAATATCCCAATTTCGAGGCCTGAGCCATATTTTGGAGCAAAATTCTGGCTCTCTGCACGTAGTCGCAGTTTGAAATTACGACTTTTTATACCCAACATATGCCAAGTACTGAAAGCAGCAGTGAGTCACATTTTGCACAAACTCCCCTGCAGTTTTCAAAATATACAAAATTTCCCAATTTCGAGGCCTTAGCCATGTTTTGGAGCCAAATTCTGGCTCTGCACGTATTCGCAGTTTGAAATTGCGACTTTTTTATGCCCAATATATGCCAAGTACTGAAAGCGGCGTTTGGTCACATTTGTCCCAAACCTCCCTGCAGTTTTCTAAATATCCCAAACATCCCAATATCGAGGCCTGAGTCATATTTTGGAGCCAACGTCTGGCTCTCTGCACGTATTCATATTTTGATATTACGACTTTTTATACCCAACATATGCCAAGTACTGAAAGTGGCAGTGAGTCACATTTTGCACAAACTCCCCTGCAGTTTTCGAAATATTCCAAATATCCCAATTTCGAGGCCTGAGCCATATTTTGGAGCAAAATTCTGGCTCTCTGCACGTATTCGCAGTTTGAAAACACGACTTTTTATACCCAACATATGCCAACAGCAGTGAGTCACATTTTGCACAAACTCCCCTGCAGTTTTCAAAATATCCCAAACATCCCAATTTCGAGGCCTGAGCCATATTTTGTTCCCAAATTCTGGCTCTCTGCACGTATTCGCATTTTTAAATTACGACTTTTTATACCCAACATATGCCATGGCGTTTGGTCACATTTGTCTCAATCCCCCCCGCAGTTTTCAAAATATCCCAAACATCCCAATTTCGAGGCCTGAGTTATATTTTGGAGCCAAATTCTGGCTCTCTGCACGTATTCGCAGTTTGAAATTACGGCTTTGTATACCCAACATATGCCAAGTACTGAAAGCGGCGTTTGATCATATTTGTCCCAAACCTCCCTGCAGTTTTCAAAATATCCTAAACATCCCAATTTCGAGGCCTGAGCCATATTTTGGTGCCAAATTCTTGCTCTATGCACGTATTCGCAGTTTGAAAACACTACTTTTTAACACCCAACATATGCCAAGTACTGAAAGCGGCAGTGAGTCACATTTTGCACAAACTCCCCTGCAGTTTTCGAAATATTCTAAATATCGCAATTTCGAGGCCTGAGCCATATTTTGGAGCCAAATTCTTGCTCTATGCACGTATTCGCAGTTTGAAAACACGACTTTTTATACCCAACATATGCCAAGTACTGAAAGCAGCAGTGAGTCACATTTTGCACAAACTCCCCTGCAGTTTTCAAAATATCCCAAATATCCCAATTTCGAGGCCTGAGCCATATTTTGGAGCCAAATTCTGGCTCTCTGCACGTAGTCGCAGTTTAACTTTACGACTTTTTATACCCAACATATGCAAAGTACTGAAAGCAGCAGTGAGTCACATTTTGCACAAACTCCCCTGCACTTTTCAAAATATACAAAATTTCCCAATTTCGAGGCCTTAGCCATGTTTTGGAGCCAAATTTTGGCTCTCTGCACGTATTCGCAGTTTGAAATTGCGACTTTCTTATGCCCAACATATGCCAAGTACTGAAAGCGGCGTTTGGTCACATTTGTCCCAAACCTCCCTGCAGTTTTCAAAATATCCCAAACATCCCAATTTCGAGGCCTGAGCCATATTTTGTAGCCAAATTCTGGCTCTCTGCACGTATTCATATTTTGATATTACGAATTTTTATACCCAACATATGACAAGTACTGAAAGTGGCAGTGAGTCACATTTTGCGCAAACTCCCCTGCAGTTTTCAAAATATCCCAAACATCCCAATTTCGAGGCCTGAGCCATATTTTGTAGCCAAATTCTGGCTCTCTGCACGTATTCATATTTTGATATTACGAATTTTTATACCCAACATATGACAAGTACTGAAAGTGGCAGTGAGTCACATTTTGCGCAAACTCCCCTGCAGTTTTCAAAATATCCCAAACATCCCAATTTCGAGGCCTGAGCCATATTTTGTAGCCAAATTCTGGCTCTCTGCACGTATTCGCAGTTTGAAATTACGACTTTTTTATACCCAACATATGCCAATGCATTTGGTCACATTTGTCTCCTTCCCCCCCTGAAGTTTTCAAAATATCCCAAATATCCCAATTTCGAGGCCTGAGCCATATTTTGGACCCAAATTCTGGCTCTCTGCACGTATTCGCAGTTTGAAATTACGACTTTTTTATACCCAACATATGCCAATGCATTTGGTCACATTTGTCTCCTTTCCCCCCTGCAGTTTTCAAAATATCCCAAACATCTCAATTTCGAGGCCTGAGCCATATTTTGGAGCCAAATTCTGGCTCTCTGCACGTATTCGCAGTTTGAAATTACGAATTTTTATACCCAACATATGCCAAGTCCTGAACGCGGCAGTGAGTCACATTTTGCACAAACTCCCCTGCAGTTTTCGAAATATTCCAAATATCCCAATTTCGAGGCCTGAGCCATATTTTGGAGCAAAATTCTGGCTCTCTGCATGTATTCGCAGTTTGAAATTACGACTTTTTATACCCAACATATGCCAAGTACTGAAAGCGACGTTTGGTCATATTTGTCCCAAACCTCCCTGCAGTTTTCAAAATATCCCGAACATCCCAATTTCGAGGCCTGAGCCATATTTTGGAGCCAAATTCTGTCTCTATGCACGTATTCGCAGATTGAATTTAGGACTTTTTATACCCAATATATGCCAAGTCCTGAAAGAGGCAGTGAGTCACATATTGCACAAACTCCTCTGCAGTTTTCGAAATATCCCAAATATCCCAATTTCGAGGCCTGAGCCATATTTTGGAGCCAAATTCTGGCTCTCTGTACGTATTCGCAGTTTGAAATTATGAATTTTTTTACCCAATATATGCCTAGTACTGAAAGCAGCAGAGAGTCACATTTTGCACAAACTCCTCTGCAGGTTTTAAAATATCCCAAATATCCCAATTTCGAGGCCTTAGCCATGTTTTGGAGCCAAATTCTGGCTCTTTGCACGTATTCGCAGTTTGAAATTGCGATTTTTTATTCCCAACATATGCCAAGTACTGAAAGCGGCGTTTGGTCACATTTGTCCCAATCCTCCCTGCAATTTTCTAAATATCCCAAACATCCCAATATCGAGGCCTGAGTCATAATTTGGAGCCAACGTCTGGCTCTCTGCACGTATTCATATTTTGATATTACGACTTTTTATACCCAACATATGCCAAGTACTGAAAGTGGCAGTGAGTCACAATTTGCGCAAACTCCCCTGCAGATTTCAAAATATTCCAAACATCCCTATTTCGAGGCCTGAGCCATATTTTGTAGCCAAATTCTGGCTCTCTGCACGTATTCGCAGTTTGAAATTACGACTTTTATACCCAACATCTTCCAAGTACTGATAGCAGCAGTGAGTCACATTTTGCACAAACTCCCCTGCAGTTTTCATAATATCCCAAATAATACAATTTCGATGCCCGAGCCATATTTTGGAGCCAAATTCTGGCTCTCTGCACGTAATCGCAGGTTGAACTTACAGCTTTGTATACCCAACATATGCCAAGTACTGAAAGCGGCTTTTGGTCATATTTGTCCCAAACCTCCCTGCAGTTTTCAAAATATCCTAAACATCCCAATTTCGAGGCCTGAGCCATATTTTGGAGCCAAATTCTTGCTCTATGCACGTATTCGCAGTTTGAAAACACGTCTTTTTAATACCCAACATATGCCAAGTACTGAATGCGGCAGTGAGTCACATTTTGCACAAACTCCCTTGCAGTTTTCGAAATATTCCAAATATCCCAATTTCGAGGCCTGAGCCATATTTTGGAGCAAAATTCTGGCTCTCTGCACGTATTCGCAGTTTGAAAACACGACTTTTTATACCCAACATATGCCAACAGCAGTGAGTCACATTTTGCACAAACTCCCCTGCAGTTTTCAAAATATCCCAAACATCCCAATTTCGAGGCCTGAGCCATATTTTGTAGCCAAATTCTGGCTCTCTGCACGTATTCATATTTTGATATTACGACTTTTTATACCCAACATATGACAAGTACTGAAATTGGCAGTGAGTCACATTTTGCGCAAACTCCCCTGCAGTTTTCAAAATATCCCAAACATCCCAATTTCGAAGCCTGAGCCATATTTTGTAGCCAAATTCTGGCTCTCTGCATGTATTCGCATTTTGAAATTACGACTTTTTTATACCCAACATATGCCAATGCGTTTGGTCACATTTGTCTCAATCCCCCCTGCAGTTTTCAAAATATCCCAAACATCCCAATTTCGAGGCCTGAGCCATATTTTGGAGCCAAATTCTGGCTCTCTGCACGTATTCGCAGTTTGAAATTACGGCTTTGTATACCCAACATATGCCAAGTTCTGAAAGCGGCGTTTGGTCATATTTGTCCCAAACCTCCCTGCAGTTTTCAAAATATCCTAAACATCCCAATTTCGAGGCCTGGGCCATATTTTGGAGCCAAATTCCTGCTCTATGCACGTATTCGCAGTTTGAAAACACGACTTTTTAATACCCAACATATGCCAAGTACTGAAAGAGGCAGTGAGTCACATTTTGCACAAACTCCCCTGCACTTTTCGAAATATTCCAAATATCCCAATTTCGAGGCCTGAGCCATATTTTGGAGCCAAATTCTTGCTCTATGCACGTATTCGCAGTTTGAAAACACGACTTTTTATACCCAACATATGCCAAGTACTGAAAGCAGCAGTGAGTCACATTTTGCACAAACTCCCCTGCAGCTTTCAAAATATCCCAAATATCCCAATTTCGAGGCCTGAGCCAAATTTTGGAGCCAAATTCTGGCTCTCTGCACGTATTCGCAGTTTGAAATTACGAATTTTATACCCAACATATGCCAATGCATTTGGTCACATTTGTCTCCTTCCCCCCCTGAAGTTTTCAAAATATCCCAAATATCCAAATTTCGAGGCCTGAGCCATATTTTGGAGCCAAATTCTGGCTCTCTGCACGTATTCGCAGTTTGAAATTACGACTTTTTTATACCCAACATATGCCAATGCATTTGGTAACATTTGTCTCCTTCCCCCACTGCAGTTTTCAAAATATCCCAAACATCTCAATTTCGAGGCCTGAGCCATATTTTGGAGCCAAATTCTGGCTCTCTGCACGTATTCGCAGTTTGAAATTACGACTTTTTATACCCAACATATGCCAAGTCCTGAAAGCGGCAGTGAGTCACATTTTGCACAAACTCCCCTGCAGTTTTCGAAATATTCCAAATATCCCAATTTCGAGGCCTGAGCCATATTTTGGAGCAAAATTCTGGCTCTCTGCACGTAGTCGCAGTTTGAAATTACGACTTTTTATACCCAACATATGCCAAGTACTGAAAGCAGCAGTGAGTCACATTTTGCACAAACTCCCCTGCAGTTTTCAAAATATACAAAATTTCCCAATTTCGAGGCCTTAGCCATGTTTTGGAGCCAAATTCTGGCTCTGCACGTATTCGCAGTTTGAAATTGCGACTTTTTTATGCCCAACATATGCCAAGTACTGAAAGCGGCGTTTGGTCACATTTGTCCCAAACCTCCCTGCAGTGTTCTAAATATCCCAAACATCCCAATATCGAGGCCTGAGTCATATTTTGGAGCCAACGTCTGGCTCTCTGCACGTAATCATATTTTGATATTACGACTTTTTATACCCAACATATGCCAAGTACTGAAAGTGGCAGTGAGTCACATTTTGCACAAACTCCCCTGCAGTTTTCAAAATATCCCAAACATCCCAATTTCGAGGCCTGAGTCATATTTTGTTCCCAAATTCTGTCTCTCTGCACGTATTCGCATTTTGAAATTACGACTTTTTATACCCAACATATGCCATGGCGTTTGGTCACATTTGTCTCAATCCCATCTGCAGTTTTCAAAATATCCCAAACATCCCAATTTCGAGGCCTGAGCCATATTTTGGAGCCAAATTCTGGCTCTCTGCACGTATTCGCAGTTTGAAATTACGGCTTTGTATACCCAACATATGCCAAGTACTGAAAGCGGCGATTGATCATATTTGTCCCAAACCTCCCTGCAGTTTTCAAAATATCCTAAACATCCCAATTTCGAGGCCTGAGCCATATTTTGGTGCCAAATTCTTGCTCTATGCACGTATTCGCA
The DNA here is from genome assembly GCF_040958095.1 of Procambarus clarkii. NCBI lineage: Eukaryota > Metazoa > Arthropoda > Malacostraca > Decapoda > Cambaridae > Procambarus > Procambarus clarkii. The sequence continues at coordinate 2,653,997 of NC_091159.1, forward strand.
GTTTGAAAACACGACATTTTAACACCCAACATATGCCAAGTACTGAAAGCGGCAGTGAGTCACATTTTGCACAAACTCCCCTGCAGTTTTCGAAATATTCCAAATATCCCAATTTCGAGGCCTGAGCCATATTTTGGACCCAATTTCTTGCTCTATGCACGTATTCGCAGTTTGAAAACACGACTTTTAATACCCAACATATGCCAAGTACTGAAAGCAGCAGTGAGTCACATTTTGCACAAACTCCCCTGCAGTTTTCAAAATATCCCAAATATCCCAATTTCGAGGCCTGAGCCATATTTTGGAGCCAAATTCTGGCTCTCTGCACGTATTCGCAGTTTGAAATTACGACTTTTTTATACCCAACATATGCCAATGCGTTTGGTCACATTTGTCTCCTTCCCCCCTGCAGTTTTCAAAATATCCCAAACATCCCAATTTCGAGGCCTGAGCCATATTTTGGTGCCAAATTCTTGCTCTATGCACGTATTCGCAGTTTGAAAACACGACATTTTAACACCCAACATATGCCAAGTACTAAAAGCGGCGTTTGGTCACATCTGTCCCAATCCCCCCTTCAGTTTTCAAAATATCCCAAATATCCCAATTTCGAGGCCTTAGCCATGTTTTGGAACCAAATTCTGGCTCTCTGCACGTATTCGAAGTTTGAAATTGCGACTTTTTATACCCAACATATGCCAAGTACTGAAAGCAGCAGTGAGTCACATTTTGCACAAACTCCCCTGCAGTTTTCAAAATATACAAAATTTCCCAATTTCGAGGCCTTAGCCATGTTTTGGAGCCAAATTCTGGCTCTCTGCACGTATTCGCAGTTTGAAATTGCGACTTCTTTATGCCCAACATATGCCAAGTACTTAAAGCGGCGTTTGGTCATATATGTCCCAAACCTCCCTGCAGTTTTCTAAATTTCCCAAACATCCCAATATCGAGGCCTGAGTCATATTTTGGAGCCAACGTCTGGCTTTCTGCACGTATTCATATTTTGATATTACGACTTTTTATACCCAACATATGCCAAGTACTGAAAAGGGGCAGTGAGTCACATTTTGCGCAAACTCCCCTTCAGTTTTCAAAATATCCCAAACATCCCAATTTCGAGGCCTGAGCCATATTTTGCAGCAAAATTCTGGCTCTCTGCACGTATTCGCAGTTTGAAATTAGGCCTTTTTATACCCAACATATGCCAAGTACTAAAAGCGGCGTTTGGTCACATCTGTCCCAATCCCTCCTTCAGTTTTCAAAATATCCCAAACACCTCAATTTCGAGGCCTGAGCCCTATTTTGGAGCCAAATTCTGGCTCTCTGCACGTATTCGCAGTTTGAATTTACGACTTTTTATATCCAACATATGCCAAGTACTGAAAGCGGCGTTTGGTCACATTTGTCCCAAAGCTCCCTGCAGTTTTCAAAATATCCCAAACATGCTTATTTTGAGGCCTGAGCCATATTTTGGAGCCAATTTCTGGCTCTCTGCTCGTATTCGTAGTTTGAAAATACGGCTTTATATACCCAACATATTCCAAGTACTGAAAGCGGCATTTGGTCATATTTGTCCCAAACCTCCCTGCAGTTTTCAAAATATCCCAAACATCCCAATTTCGAGGCCTGAGCCATATTTTGGAGCCAAATTTTGTCTCTATGCACGTATTCGCAGATTGAATTTATGTCTTTTTATACCCAATATATGCCAAGTCCTGAAAGTGGCAAAAAGTCACATTTTGCACAAACTCCCCTGCAGTTTTCGAAATATCCCAAATATCCCAATTTCGAGGCCTGAGCCATATTTTGGAGCCAAATTCTGGCTCTCTGTACGTATTCGCAGTTTGAAATTATGATTTTTATACCCAATATATGCCTAGTACTGAAAGCAGCAGTGAGTCACATTTTGCACAAACTCCCCTGCAGGTTTTAAAATATCCCAAATATCCCAATTTCGAGGCCTTAGCCATGTTTTGGAGCCAAATTCTGGCTCTTTGCACGTATTCGCAGTTTGAAATTACGACTTTTTTATTACCAACATATGCCAAGTACTGAAAGCGGCGTTTGGTCACATTTGTCCCAATCCTCCCTGCAATTTTCTAAATATCCCAAACATCCCAATATCGAGGCCTGAGTCATAATTTGGAGCCAACGTCTTGTTCTCTGCACGTATTCATATTTTGATATTACGAATTTTATACCCAACATCTTCCAAGTACTGAAAGCAGCAGTGAGTCACATTTTGCACAAACTCCCCTGCAGTTTTCAAAATATCCCAAATATCCCAATTTCGATGCTCGAGCCATATTTTGGAGCCAAATTCTGGCTCTCTGCACGTATTCGCATTTTGAAATTACGACTTTTTTATACCCAACATATGCCAATGCGTTTGGTCACATTTGTCTCAATCCCCCCTGCAGTTTTCAAAATATCCCAAACATCCCAATTTCGAGATCTGAGCCATATTTTGGAGCCAAATTCTGGCTCTCTGCACGTATTCGCAGTTTGAAATTACGGCTTTGTATACCCAACATATGCCAAGTACTGAAAGCGGCTTTTGGTCATATTTGTCCCAAACCTCCCTGCAGTTTTCAAAATATCCTAAACATCAAAATTTCGAGGCCTGAGCCATATTTTGGAGCCAAATTCTTGCTCTATGCACGTATTCGCAGTTTGAAAACACGACTTTTTAATACCCAACATATGCCAAGTACTGAAAGCGGCTTTTGGTCATATTTGTCCCAAACCTCCCTGCAGTTTTCGAAATATTCCAAATATCCCAATTTCGAGGCCTGAGCCATATTTTGGAGCAAAATTCTGGCTCTCTGCACGTATTCGCAGTTTGAAAACACGACTTTTTATACCCAACATATGCCAACAGCAGTTAGTCACATTTTGCACAAACTCCCCTGCAGTTTTCAAAATATCCCAAATATCCCAATTTCGAGGCCTGAGCCATATTTTGGAGCCAAATTCTGGCTCTCTGCACGTAGTCGCAGTTTAACATTACGACTTTTTATACCCAACATATGCAAAGTACTGAAAGCAGCAGTGAGTCACATTTTGCACAAACTCCCCTGCAGTTTCCAAAATATACAAAATTTCCCAATTTCGAGGCCTTAGCCATGTTTTGGAGCCAAATTTTGGCTCTCTGCACGTATTCGCAGTTTGAAATTGCGACTTTTTTATGCCCAACATATGCCAAGTACTGAAAGCGGCGTTTGGTCACATTTGTCCCAAACCTCCCTGCAGTTTTCAAAATATCCCAAACATCCCAATTTCGAGGCCTGAGCCATATTTTGTAGCCAAATTCTGGCTCTCTGCACGTATTCATATTTTGATATTACGAATTTTTATACCCAACATATGACAAGTACTGAAAGTGGCAGTGAGTCACATTTTGCGCAAACTCCCCTGCAGTTTTCAAAATATCACAAACATCCCAATTTCGAGGCCTAAGCCATATTTTGTAGCCAAATTCTGGCTCTCTGCACGTATTCGCAGTTTGAAATTACGACTTTTTTATACCCAACATATGCCAATGCATTTTGTCACATTTGTCTCCTTCCCCCCCTGAAGTTTTCAAAATATCCCAATTTCGAGGCCTGAGCCATATTTTGGACCCAAATTCTGGCTCTCTGCACGTATTCGCAGTTTGAAATTACGACTTTTTTATACCCAACATATGCCAATGCATTTGGTCACATTTGTCTCCTTCCCCCCCTGCAGTTTTCAAAATATCCCAAACATCTCAATTTCGAGGCCTGAGCCATATTTTGGAGCCAAATTCTGGCTCTCTGCACGTATTCATATTTTGATATTACGACTTTTTATACCCAACATATGCCAAGTACTGAAAGTGGCAGTGAGTCACAATTTGCGCAAACTCCCCTGCAGATTTCAAAATATTCCAAACATCCCTATTTCGAGGCCTGAGCCATATTTTATAGCCAAATTCTGGCTCTCTGCACGTATTCGCAGTTTGAAATTACGGCTTTGTATACCCAACATATGCCAAGTACTGAAAGCGGCTTTTGGTCATATTTGTCCCAAACCTCCCTGCAGTTTTCAAAATATCCTAAACATCCCAATTTCGAGGCCTGAGCCATATTTTGGAGCCAAATTCTTGCTCTATGCACGTATTCGCAGTTTGAAAACACGACTTTTTAATACCCAACATATGCCAAGTACTGAAAGCGGCAGTGAGTCACATTTTTCACAAACTCCCCTGCAGTTTTCGAAATATTCCAAATATCCCAATTTCGAGGCCTGAGCAAAATTTTTTAGCCAAATTCTGGCTCTCTGCACGTATTCGCAGTATGAAATTACGAATTTTTTATACCCAACATATGCCAAGTACTGAAAGCGGCGTTTGGTTACATTTGTCCCAAACCTCCCTGCAGTTTTCAAAATATCCCAAATATCCCAATTTCGAAGCCAGAGCCATATTTTGGAGCCAAATTCTGGCTCTATGCACGTATTCGCAGTTTGAAATTACAAAATTTTATACCCAACATATGCCAAGTCCTGAAAGCGGCAGTGAGTTACATTTCGCACAAACTCCACTGCAGTTTTCGAAATATCCCAAATATCCCAATTTTGAGGACTGAGCCATATTTGGGAGCCAAATTCTGGCTCTCTTCACGTATTCGAAGTCTGAAATTACGACTTTTTATACCCAACATAAGCCAAGGACTGAAAGTGGCGTTTGGTCACATTTGTCCCAAACCTCCCTACAGTTTTCAAAATATCCCAAACACCCCAATTTCGAGGCATGAGCCATATTTTGGACCCAAATTCTAGCTCTCTGCACGTATTCGGTTTTCGAAATTACGACATTTTATACCCAACATATGCCAAGTCTTGAAAGCGGCAATGAGTCACATTTCGCACAAACTCCCCAGGAGTTTTCGAAATATCCCAAATATCAAAATTTCGAGGTCTGAGCCATATTTTGGAGCAAAATTCTGGCTCTCTGCACGTATTCGCTGTTTGAAATTACGACTTTTTTATACCCAACATATGCAAAGTACTGAAAGCGGCGTTTGGTCACATTTGTCCCAAACCCCCCCTGCAGTTTTCAAAATATTCTAAACATCCCAATTTCGAGGCCTTACCATTTTTTGGAGCCAAATTCTGGCTCTATGCACGTATTCGTGGTTTGAAATTACGACATTTTATACCCAACATATGCCAAGTCCTGAAAGCGGCAGTGAGTCACATTTCGCACAAACTCCACTGCAGTTTTCGAAATATCCCAAATATCCCAATTTTGAGGCCTGAGCCATATTTTGGAGCCAAATTCAGGCTCTCTGCACGTATTCGAAGTTTGAAATTACGACTTTTTATACCCAACATATGCCAAGTACTGAAAGTGGCGTTTGGTCACATTTGTCCCACACCTCCCTGCAGTTTTCAAAATATCCCAAAAATCCCAATTTTGAGGCATTAGCCATATTTTGGAGCCAAATTCTGGCTCTCTGCACGAATTCGCAGTTTGAAATTACGAATTTATATACCCAACATATGGCAATTCCTGAAAGCGTTAGTGAGTCACGTTTCGAACAATCTCCTCTGCAGTTTTCGTAATATCCCAAATATCCCAATTTTGAGGCCTGAGCCGTATTTTGGAGCCAAATTCTGGCTCTCTGCACGTATTCGCAATTTGAAATTGCGACTTTTTTTACCTAACATATGCCAAGTACTGAAAGTGGCGTTAGGTCACATTTGTCCCACACCTCCCTGCAGTTTTCAAAACATCCCAAACATCCCAATTTCGAGGCATGAGCCATATTTTGGAGACAAATTCTGGCTCTATGCACGTATTCGCGGTTTGAAATTACTACATTTTATACCCAACATATGCCAAGTCCTGAAAGCGGCAGTGAGTCACATTTCGCACAAACTCCCCTGCAGTTTTCGATATATCCCAAATATCCCAATTTCGAGGCCTGAGCCATATTTTGGTGCCAAATTCAGGCTCTCTACACGTATTCGCTGTATGAAATTACGAATTTTTTATACCCAACATATGCCAAGTACGGAAAGCGGCGTTTGGTTACATTTGTCCCAAACCTCCCTGCAGTTTTCAAAATATCCCAAACATCAGAATATCGAGGCCTGAGCCATATTTTGGAGCCAAATTCAGGCTCTCTGCACGTATTCGCAGTTTGATATTACGAATTTGTATACCAAACATATGCCAAGGACTGAAAGTGGCGTTTGGTCACATTTGTCCCAAACTACCCCGCAGTTTTCAAAATATCCCAAACATCCCAATTTCGAGGCATGAGCCATATTTTGGAGCCAAATTCTGGCTCTCTGCACGTATTCGCAGTTTGAAATTACGACTTTTTTATACCCAACATATGCCAAGTACTGAACGCCGCGTTTGGTCACATATTTGTCCTAAACCCCCCCTGCAGTTTTCAAAATATCCCAAACATCCCACTTTCGAGGCCTGAGCAATATTTTGGAGCCAAATTCAAGCTCTCTGCACGTATTCGCAGTTTGAAATTACGACTTTTTATGCCCAACATATGCAAAGTTCTGAATGCGGCGTTTGGTCATATTTGTCCCAAACGCCCCTGCAGTTTTCAAAATATCCCAAACATCCCAATTTCGAGGCCTGAGCCATATTTTGGAACCAAATTCTTGCTCTATGCACGTATTCGCGGTTTGAAATTACGACATTTTATACCCAACATATGCCACGTCTTGTAAGCGGCAGTGAATCACATTTCTCACAAACTCCCCTGCAGTTTTCGAAATATCCCAAATATCCCAATTTTGAGGCATTAGCCATATTTTGGAGCCAAATTCTGGCTCTCTGCATGTATTCGCAGTTTGAAATTACGAATTTATATACCAACATATGCCAAGTCCTGAAAGCGGCAGTGAGTCACATTTCGCACAAACTCCCCTGCAGTTTTCGAAATATCCCAATTTCGAGGCCTGAGCCATGTTTTGGAGCCAAATTCTGGCTCTCTGCACGTATTCGCAGTTTGAAATTACGACTTTTTTATACCCAACATATGCCAAGTACTGAACGCGGCGTTTGGTCACATTTGTCCAAAACCCCCCCTGCAGTCTTCAAAATATCCCAAACATCCCACTTTCGAGGCCTGAGCCATATTTTGGAGCCAAATTCAAGCTCTCTGCACGTATTCGCTGTTTGAAATTACGACTTTTTATACCCAACATATGCCAAGTTCTGAATACGGCGTTTGGTCATATTTGTCGCAAACCCCCCTGCAGTTTTCAAAATATCCCAAACATCCCAATTTCGAGGACTGAGCAATATTTTGGAGCCAAATTCTGGCTCTATGCACGTATTCGCAGTTTGAAATTACTACATTTTATACCCAACATATGCCAAGTCCTGAAAGCGGCAGTGAGTCACATTTCGCACAAACTCCCCTGCAGTTTTCGAAATATCCCAAATATCCCAATTTCGAGGCCTGAGCCATATTTTGGAGCCAAATTCTGGCTCTCTACACGTATTCGCAGTATTAAATTACGAATTTTTTATACCCAACATATGCCAAGTACTGAAAGCGGCGTTTGGTTACATTTGTCCCAAACCTCCCTGCAGCTTTCAAAATATCCCAAATATTCCAATTTCGAGGCCTGAGCAATACTTTGGAGCCAAATTCTGGCTCTCTGCACGTAATCGCAGTTTGAAATTACCACTTTTTTATACGCAACATATGCCAAGTACTGAAAGCGGCGTTTGGTCACATTTGTCTCAATCCACCCTGTAGTTTTCAAAATATCCCAAATATCCCAATTTCGAGGCCTGAGCAATATTTTGGAGCCAAATTCGGGCTCTCTGCACGTATTCGCAATTTGAAATTACGACTTTTTATACCCAACATATGCCAAGTACTAAAAGCAGCGTTTGGTCACATTTGTCCCAGACCCCCCTGCAGTTTTCAAAATATCCCAAACATCCCAATTTCGAAGCCTGAGCAATATTTTGGAGCCAAATTCTGGCTCTCTGAACGTATTCGAAGTTTGAAATTACGAATTTTTATTCCCAACATATGCCAAGTACTGAAGGTGCCGTTTGGTCAAATTTGTCCCAAACCTCCTTGCAGCTTTCAAAATATCCCAAACATCCCAATTTCGAAGCCTGAGCCATATTTTGGAGCCAAATTCTGTCTCTATGCACATATTCACGGTTTGAAATTACGACATTTTATACCCAACATATGCCAAGTCCTGAAAGCGGCAGTGAGTCACATTTCGCACAAACTCCCCTGGAGTTCTCGAAATATCCCAAATATCCCAATTTCGAGGCCTGAGCCATATTTTGGAGCCAAATTCTGGCTCTCTGCACGTATTCGCTGTTTGAAATTACGACTTCTTTATACCCAACATATCCCAAGTACTGAAAGCGGCATTTGGTCACATTTGTCCCACACCTCCCTGCAGTTTTCAAAATATCCCAAACATCCCACTTTCGAGGCATGAGCCATATTTTGGATCCAAATTCTGGATCTCTGCACGTATTCGCAGTTTGAAATTACGATTTTATATACAAAACATATGCCAAGTCCTGAAAGCAGCAGTGAGTCACATTTCGCACAAACTCCCCTGCAGTTTCGGAATATCACAAATATCCTAATTTTGAGGCCTGAGCCATATTTTGGAGCCAAACTCTGGCTCTCTGCACGTATTCGCAATTTGAAATTACGACTTTTTATACCCAACATATGTCAAGTATTGAAAGTGGCGTTTGGTCACATTTGTCCCACACCTCCCTGCAGTTTTCAAAATATCCCAAATATCCCAATTTCGAGGACTGAGCAATATTTTGGAGCCAAATTCTGGCTCTATGCACGTATTCGCAGTTTGAAATTAAGACTTTTTATACCCAACATATGCCAAGTCCTGAAAGCGGCAGTGAGTCAAATTTTGCAGAAATTCGCCTACAATTTTCGAAATATCCCAAATATCCCAATTTCGAGGCCTGAGCCATATTTTGGAGCCAAATTCTGGCTCTCTGCACGTATTCGCAGTATGAAATTACGAATTTTTTATACCCAACATATGCCAAGTACTGAAAGCGGCGTTTGGTTACATTTGTCCCAAACCTCCCTGCAGTTTTCAAAATATCCCAAACATCAGAATATCGAGGCCTGAGCCTCATTTTGGAGCCAAATTCAGGCTCTCTGCACGTACTCGCAGTTTGATAATACGAATTTGTATACCCAACATATGCCAAGGGCTGAAAGTGGCGTTTGGTGACATTTGTCCCAAACCTCCCTGCAGTTTTCAAAATATCCCAAACATCCTAATTTCGAGGCCAGAGCCATATTTTGGAGCCAAATTCTGGCTCTATGCACGTATTCGCGGTTTGAAATTACAACATTTTATACCCAACATATGCCAAGTCCTGTAAGCGGCAGAGACTCACATTTCGCACAAACTCCCCTGCAGTTTTCGAAATATCCCAAATATCCCAATTTTGAGGCCTGAGCCATAATTTGGAGCCAAATTCTGGCTCTCTTCACGTATTCGAAGTTTGAAATTCCGACTTTTTATACCCAACATAAGCCAAGGACTGAAAGTGGCGTTTGGTCACATTTATCCCAAACCTCCCTACAGTTTTCAAAATATCCCAAACATCCCAATTTCGAGGCATGAGCCATATTTTGGACCCAAATTCTAGCTCTCTGCACGTATTCGGTTTTGGAAATTACGACATTTTATACCCAACATATGCCAAGTCTTGAAAGCGGCAGTGAGTCACATTTCTCACAAACTCCCCTGGAGTTTTCGAAATATCCCAAATATCAAAATTTCGAGGTCTGAGCCATATTTTGGAGCCAAATTCTGGCTCTCTGCACGTATTCGCTGTTTGAAATTACGACTTTTTTATACCCAACATATGCAAAGTACTGAAAGCAGCGTTTGGTCACATTTGTCCCAACCCCCCCCCTGCAGTTTTCCAAATATCCCAAACATCCCAATTTCGAGGCCTTAGCCATGTTTTGGAGCCAAATTCTGGCTCTATGCACGTATTCGCGGTTTGAAATTACGACATTTTATACCCAACATATGCCAAGTCGTGAAAGCGGCAGTGAGTCACATTTCGCACAAACTCCACTGCAGTTTTCGAAATATCCCAAATATCCCAATTTTGAGGCCTGAGCCATATTTTGTAGCCAAATTCTGGCTCTCTGCACGTATTCGAAGTTTGAAATTACGACTTTTTATACCCAACATATGCCAAGTACTGAAAGTGGCGTTTGGTCACATTTGTCCCACACCTCCCTGCAGTTTTCAAAATATACCAAACATCCCAATTTCGAAGCATTAGCCATATTTTGGAGCCAAATTCTGGCTCTCTGCATGTATTCGCAGTTTGAAATTACGAATTTATATACCCAACATATGCCAAGTCCTGAAAGCGGCAGTGAGTCACATTTCGTACAAACTCCCCTGCAGTTTTCGAAATATCCCAATTTCGAGGCCTGAGCCATATTTTGGAGCCAAATTCTGGCTCTCTGCACGTATTCGCAGTTTGAAATTACGACTTTTTTATACTCAACATATGCCAAGTACTGAACGCGGCGTTTGGTCACATTTGTCCAAAACCCCCCCTGCAGTTTTCAAAATATCCCAAGCATCCCACTTTCGAGGCCTGAGCCATATTTTGGAGCCAAATTCAAGCTCTCTGCTAGTATTCGCTGTTTGAAATTACGACTTTTTATACCCAACATATGCCAAGTTCTGAATACGGCGTTTGGTCATATTTGTCCCAAACCCCCCTGCAGTTTTCAAAATATCCAATACATCCCAATTTCGAGGACAGCAATATTTTAGAGCCAAATTCTGGCTCTATGCACGTATTCGCTGTTTGAAATTACGACTTCTTTATACCCAACATATCCCAAGTACTGAAAGCGGCATTTGGTCACATTTGTCCCACACCTCCCTGCAGTTTTCAAAATATCCCAAACATCCCAATTTCGAGGTCAGAGCTATATTTTGGAGCCAAATTCTGGCTCTATGCACGTATTCGCGATTTGAAATTACAACATTTTATACCCAACATATGCCAAGTCCTGAATGCGTCAGTGAGTCACATTTTGCACAAACTCCCCTGCAGTTTTCGAAATATCCCAAATATCCCAATTTTGAGGCCTGAGCCATATTTTGGAGTCAAATTCTGGCTCTCTTCACATATTCGAAGTTTGAAATTACGACTTTTTATACCCAACATATGCCGAGGACTGAAAGTGGCGTTTGGTCACATTTGTCCCAAACCTCCCTGCAGTTTTCAAAATATCCCAAATATCCCAATTTCGAGGCCTGAGCAATTTTTTGGAGCCAAATTCTGGCTATCTGCACGTATTCGAAGTTTGAAAATACGAATTTTTATACCCAAAATATGCTAAGTACTGAAAGTGGCGTTTGTTCCAATTTGTCTCAAACCTCCTTGCAGTTTTCAAAATATCCCATATATCCCAATTTCGAGGCCTGAACAATATTTTGGAGCCAAATTCTGGCTCTCTGCACGTATTCGCAATTTGAAATTACGAATTTTTATACCCAACATATGCCAAGTACTACAAGTGGCGTTTGGTTACATTTGTCCCACACCTCCCTGCAGTTTTCAAAATATCCCAAACATCCCAATTTCGAGGCATGAGCCACATTTTGGAGCCAAATTGTGGCTCTCTGCACGTATTCGCAATTTGAAATTACGAATTTATATACCCTACATATGCCAAGTCCTGAAAGCGGCAGTGAGTCACATTTCGCACAAACTCCCCTGGAGTTTTCAAAATATCCCAAATATCCCAATTTCGAGGCCTGAGCAATATTTTGGAGCCAAATTCTGGCTCTCTGCACGTATTCGCAGTTTGAAATTGCGACTTTTTTATACCCAACATATGCCAAGTACTGAACGCGTCGTTTGGTCACATTTGTCCAAAACCTCCCCTGCAGTTTTCAAAATATCCCAAACATCCCACTTTCGAGGCCTCAGCCATATTTTGGAGCCAAATTCAAGCTCTCTGCACGTATTCGCAGTTTGAAATTACGACTTTTTATACCCAACATATGCCAAGTACTGAAAGCGGCGTTTGGTTACATTTGTCCCAAACCTCCCTGCAGTTTTCAAAATATCCCAAACATCAGAATATCGAGGCCTGCGCCATATTTTGGAGCCAAATTCAGGCTCTCTGCGCGTATTCGCAGTTTGATATTACGAATTTGTATACCCAACATATGCCAAGGACTGAAAGTGGCGTTTGGTCACATTTGTCCCAAACCTCCCTGCAGTTTTCAAAATATCCCAAACATCCCAATTTCGAGGCATGAGCCATATTTTTGAGCCAAATTTTAGCTCTCTGCATGTATTCGGTTTTGGAAATTACGATATTTTATACCCAACATATGCCAACTCATGAAAGCGGTAGTGAGTCACATTTCGCACAAACTCCCCTGCAGTTTTCAAAATATCCCAAACATCCCAATTTTGAGGCCTGAGCCATATTTTGGAGCCAAATTCTGGCTCTATGCACGTATTCGCAGTTTGAAATTACGATTTTTTTTTACCAAACATATACCAAGTACTGAAAGCGGCGTTTGGTCACATTTGTCCCAAACCAACCTGCAGTTTTAAAAATATCCCAAACATCCCAATTTCGAGGCCTGAGCCATATTTTGGAGCCAAATTCTGGCTCTATGCACGTATTCGCGGTTGGAAATTGCGATATTTTATACCCAACATATGCCAAGTCATGAAAGCGGCAGTGAGTCACATTTCGCACAAACTCCCCTGCTGTTTTCAAAATATACCAAACATCCCAATTTCGAGGCCTGAGCCATATTTTGGAGCCAAATTCGGGCTCTCTGCACGTATTCGCAGTTTGAAATTACGACTTTTTTTATACCCAACATATGCCAAGTACTGACCGCGGCGTTTGGTCACATTTGTCCAAAACCTTAACCTGCAGTTTTCAAAATATCCCAAACATCCCACTTTCAAGGCCTCAGCCATATTTTGTAGCTAAATTCAAGCTCTCTGCACGTATTCGCAGTTTGATGTTACGAATTTGTATACCCAACATATGCCATGGACTGAAAGTGGCGTTGGGTCCAATTTGTCCCAAACCTCCTTGCAGTTTTCAAAATATCCCATATATCCCAATTTCGAGGCCTGAACAATATTTTAGAGTCAAATTCTGGTTCTCTGCGCGTATTTGCAATTTGAAAATAGGACTTTGTATACCCAACATATGCCAAGTACTAAAAGTGGCGTTTGGTCACATTTGTCCCACACCTCCCTGCAGTTTTCAAAATATCCCAAATATCCCAATTTCGAGGCATGAGCTATATTTTGGAGCCAAATTGTGGCTCTCTGCAGGTATTCTCAGTTTGAAATTACGAATTTATATACCCAACATATGCCAAGTCCTGAAAGCGGCAGCGAGTCACATTTCGCACAAACTAGCCTGGAGTTTTCAAAATATCCCAAATATCCCAATTTCGAGGCCTGAGCAATATTTTGGAGCCAAATTCTGGCTCTCTGCAGGTATTCGCAGTTTGAAATTACGACTTTTTTTATACCCAACATATGCCAAGTACTGAACGCGGCGTTTGGTCACATTTGTCCAAAACCTCCCCTGCAGTTTTCAAAATATCCAAACATCCCACTTTCGAGGCCTCAGCCATATTTTGGAGCCAAATTCAAGCTCTCTGCATGTATTCGCAGTTTGAAATTACGACTTTTTATACCCAACATATGCCAAGTACTGAAAGCGGCGTTTGGTTACATATGTCCCAAACCTCCCTGCAGTTTTCAAAATATCCCAAACATCAGAATATCGAGGCCTGAGCCATATTTTGGAGCCAAATTCAGGCTCTCTGCACGTATTCGCAGTTTGATATTACGAATTTGTATACCCAACATATGCCAAGGACTGAAAGTGGCGTTTGGTCACATTTGTCGCAAACCTCCCTGCAGTTTTCAAAATATCCCAAACATCCCAATTTCGAGGCCAGAGCCATATTTTGGAGCCAAATTCTGGCTCTATGCACATATTCGCGGTTTGAAATTACAACATTTTATACCCAACATATGCCAAGTCCTGAATGCGTCAGTGAGTCACATTTTGCACAAACTCCCCTGCAGTTTTCGAAATATCCCAAATATCCCAATTTTGAGGCCTGAGCCATATTTTGGAGCCAAATTCTCGCTCTCTTCACGTATTCGAAATTTGAAATTACGACTTTTTATACCCAACTTATGCCGAGGACTGAAAGTGGCGTTTGGTCACATTTGTCCCAAACCTCCCTGCAGTTTTCAAAATATCCCAAATATCCCAATTTCTAGGCCTGAGCAATATTTTGGAGCCAAATTCTGGCTATCTGCACGTAGTCGAAGTTTGAAAATACGAATTTTTATACCCAAAATATGCTAAGTACTGAATGTGGCGTTTGGTCCAATTAGTCCCAAACCTCCTTGCAGTTTTCAAAATATCCCATATATCCCAATTTCGAGGAATAAACAATATTTTAGAGCCAAATTCGGGCTCTCTGCACGTATTCGTAATTTGAAATTACGACTTTTTATACCCAACATATGCCAAGTACTGAAAGCGGCGTTTGGTTACATTTGTCCCAAACCTCCCTGCAGTTTTCAAAATATCCCAAACATCAGAATATCGAGGCCTGAGCCATATTTTGGAGCGAAATTCAGGCTCTCTGCACGTATTCGCAGTTTGAAATTACGAATTTGTATACCCAACATATGCCAAGGACTGAAAGTGGCGTTTGGTCACATTTGTCCCAAACCTCCCTGCAGTTTTCAAAATATCCCAAACATCCCAATTTCGAGGCCAGAGCCATATTTTGGAGCCAAATTCTGGCTCTATGCACGTATTTGCGGTTTTAAATTACAACATTTTATACCCAACATATCCTAAGTCCTGAATTCGTCAGTGAGTCACATTTTGCACAAACTCCCCTGCAGTTTTCGATATATCCCAAATATCCCAATTTTGAGGCCTGAGCCATATTTTGGAGCCAAATTCTGGCTCTCTTCACGTATTCGAAATTTGAAATAACGAATTTTTATACACAACATATGCCGAGGACTGAAAGTGGCGTTTGGTCACATTTGTCCCAAACCTCCCTGCAGTTTTCAAAATATCCCAAATATCCCAATTTCGAGGCCTGAGCAATATTTTGGAGCCAAATTCTGGCTATCTGCACGTATTCGAAGTTTGAAATTACGAATTTTTATACCCAACATATGCTAAGTACTGAAAGTGTCGTTTGGTCCAATTTGTCCCAAACCTCCTTGCAGTTTTCAAAATATCCCATATATCCCAATGTCGAGGCCTGAACAATATTTTGGAGCCAAATTCTGGCTCTCTGCACGTATTCGCAATTTGAAATTACGAATTTTTATACCCAACATATGCCAAGTACTAAAAGTGGCGTTTGGTCACATTTGTCCCACACCTCCCTGCAGTTTTCAAAATATCCCAAATATCCCAATTTCGAGGCATGAGCCATATTTTGGAGCCAAATTGTGGCTCTCTGCACGTATTCGCAGTTTGAAATTACGAATTTATATACCCAACATATGCAAAGTCCTGAGAGCGGCAGTGAGTCACATTTCGCACAAACTCCCCTGGAGTTTTCAAAATATCCCAAATATCCCAATTTCGAGGCCTGAGCAATATTTTGGAGCCAAATTCTGGCTCTCTGCACGTATTCGCAGTTTGAAATTACGACTTTTTTTATACCCAACATATGACAAGTACTGAACGCGGCGTTTGGTCACATTTGTCCAAAACCTCCCCTGCAGTTTTCAAAATATCCCAAACATCCCACTTTCGAGGCCTCAGCCATATTTTGGAGCCAAATTCAAGCTCTCTGCACGTATTCGCAGTTTGAAATTACGACTTTTTATACCCAAAATATGCCAAGTACTGAAAGCGGCGTTTGGTTACATTTGTCCCAAACCTCCCTGCAGTTTTCAAAATATCCCAAACATCAGAATATCGAGGCCTGAGCCATATTTTGGAGCCAAATTTAGGCTCTCTGCACGTATTCGCAGTTTGATATTACGAATTTGTATACCCAACATATGCCAAGGACAGAAAGTGGCGTTTGGTCACATTTGTCCCAAACCTCCTTGCAGTTTTCAAAGTATCCCATATAACCCAATGTCGAGGCCTGGACAATATTTTGGAGCCAAATTCTGGCTCTCTGCACGTATTCGCAATTTGAAATTACGAATTTTTTATACCCAACATATGCCAAGTACTAAAAGTGGCGTTTGGTCACATTTGTCCCACACCTCCCTGCAGTTTTCAAAATATCCCAAATATCCCAATTTCGAGGCATGAGCCATATTTTGGAGCCAAATTGTGGCTCTCTGCACGTATTCGCAGTTTGAAATTACGAATTTATATACCCAACATATGCAAAGTCCTGAAAGCGGCAGTGAGTCACATTTTGCACAAACTCCCCTGGAGTTTTCAAAATATCCCAAATATCCCAATTTCGAGGCCTGAGCAATATTTTGGAGCCAAATTCTGGCTCTCTGCACGTATTCGCAGTTTAAAATTACGACTTTTTTTATACCCAACATATGACAAGTACTGAACGCGGCGTTTGGTCACATTTGTCCAAAACCTCCCCTGCAGTTTTCAAAATATCCCAAACATCCCACTTTCAAGGCCTCAGCAATATTTTGGAGCCAAATTCAAGCTCTCTGCACGTATTCGCAGTTTGAAATTACGACTTTTTATACCCAACATATGCCAAGTACTGAAAGCGGCGTTTGGTTACATTTGTCCCAAACCTCCCTGCAGTTTTCAAAATATCCCAAACATCAGAATATCGAGGCCCGAGCCATATTTTGGAGCCAAATTTAGGCTCTCTGCACGTATTCGCAGTTTGATATTACGAATTTGTATACCCAACATATGCCAAGGACTGAAAGTGGCGTTTGGTCACATTTGTCCCAAACCTCCCTGCAGTTTTCAAAATATCCCAAACATCCCAATTTCGAGGCCAGAGCCATATTTTGGAGCCAAATTCTGGCTCTATGCACGTATTCGCGGTTTGAAATTACAACATTTTATACCAAACATATGCCAAGTCCTGAAAGCGTCAGTGAGTCACATTTTGCACAAACTCCCCTGCAGTTTTCGAAATATCTCAAATATCCCAATTTTTAGGCCCGAGCCATATTTTGGAGCCAAATTCTGGCTCTCTTCACGTATTCGAAGTTTGAAATTACGACTTTTTATACTCAACATATGCCGAGGACTGAAAGTGGCGTTTGGTCACATTTGTCCCAAACCTCCCTGCAGTTTTCAAAATATCCCAAATATCCCAATTTCGAGGCCTGAGCAATATTTTGGAGCCAAATTCTGGCTATCTGCACGTATTCGAAGTTTGAAATTACGAATTTTTATACCCAACATGTGCTAAGTACTGAAAGTGGCGTTTGGTCCAATTTGTCCCAAACCTCCTTGCAGTTTTCAAAATATCCCATATATCCCAATTTCGAGGCCTGAACAATATTTTGGAGCCAAATTCTGGCTCTCTGCACGTATTCGCAATTTGAAATTACGAATTTTTATACCCAACATATGCCAAGTACTAAAAGTGGCGTTTGGTCACATTTGTCCCACACCTCCCTGCAGTTTTCAAAATATCCCAAACATCCCAATTTCGAGGCATGAGCCATATTTTGGAGCCAAATTGTGGCTCTCTGCACGTATTCGCAGTTTGAAATTACGAATTTATATACCCAAAATATGCCAAGTCCTGAAAGCGGCAGTGAGTCACATTTCGCACAAACTCCCCTGGAGTTTTCAAAATATCCCAAATATCCCAATTTTGAGGCCTGAGCAATATTTTGGAGCCAAATTCTGGCTCTCTGCACGTATTCGCAGTTTGATATTACGAATTTGTATACCCAACATATGCCAAGGACTGAAAGTGGCGTTTGGTCACATTTGTCCCAAACCTGCCTGCAGTTTTCAAAATATCCAAAACATCCCAATTTCGAGGCCAGAGCCATATTTTGGAGCCAAATTCTGTCTCTATGCATGTATTCGCTGTTTGAAATTACAACATTTTATACCCAACATATGCCAAGTCCTGAATGCGTCAGTGAGTCACATTTTGCACAAACTCCCATGCAGTTTTCGAAATATCCCAAATATCCCAATTTTGAGGCCTAAGCCATATTATGGAGCCAAATTTTGGCTCTCTTCACGTATTCGAAGTTATAAATTACGACTTTTTATACCCAACATACGCCGAGGACTGAAAGTGGCGTGTGGTCCAATTTGTCCCAAACCTCCTTGCAGTTTTCAAAATATCCCATATATCCCAATTTCGAGGCCTGAACAATATTTTGGAGTCAAATTCTGGCTCTCTGCACGTATTCGCAATTTGAAATTACGACTTTTTATACCCAACATATGCCAAGTACTAAAAGTGGCGTTTGGTCACATTTGTCCCTCACCTCCCTGCAGTTTTCAAAATATCCCAAATGTCCCAATTTCGAGGCATGAGCCATATTTTGGAGCCAAATTGTGGCTCTCTGCACGTATTCGCAGTTTGAAATTACGAATTTATATACCCAACATATGCCAAGTCCTGAAAGCAGCAGTAAGTCACATTTCGCACAAACTCCCCTGGAGTTTTCAAAATATCCCAAATATCCCAATTTCGAGGCCTGAGCAATATTTTGGAGCCAAATTCTGGCTCTCTGCACGTATTCGCAGTTTGAAATTACGACTTTTTTTATACCCAACATATGCCAAGTACTGAACGCGGCGTTTGGTCACATTTGTCCAAAACCTCCCTGCAGTTTTCAAAATATCCCAAACATCCCCCTTTCGAGGCCTCAGCCATATTTTGGAGCCAAATTCAAGCTCTCTGCATGTATTCACAGTTTGAAATTACGACTTTTTATACCCAACATATGCCAAGTATTGAAAGCGGCGTTTGGTTACATTTGTCCCAAACCTCCCTGCAGTTTTCAAAATATCCCAAACATCAGAATATCGAGGCCTGAGCCATATTTTGGAGCCAAATTCAGGCTCTCTGCACGTATTCGCAGTTTGATATTACGAATTTGTATACCCAACATATGCCAAGGACTGAAAGTGGCGTTTGGTCACATTTGTCCCAAACCTCCCTGAAGTTTTCAAAATATCCCAAATATCCCAATTTCGAGGCCTGAGCCATATTTTGGAGCCAAATTCTGGCTCTATGCACGTATTCGCGGTTTGAAATTACAACATTTTATACCCAACATATGCTAAGTACTGAATGCTTCAGTGAGTCACATTTTGCACAAACTCCCCTGCAGTTTTCGAAATATCCTAAATATCCCAATTTTGAGGCCTGAGCCATATTTTGGAGCCAAATTCTCGCTCTCTTCACGTATTCGAAGTTTGAAATTACGACTTTTTATACCCAACATATGCCGAGGACTGAAAGTGGCGTTTGGTCACATTTGTCCCAAACCTCCCTGCAGTTTTCAATATATCCCAAATATCCCAATTTCGAGGCATGAGCCATATTTTGGAGCCAAATTGTGGCTCTCTGCACGTATTCGCAGTTTGAAATTACGAATTTATATACCCAACATATGCCAAGTCCTGAAAGCGGCAGTGAGTCACATTTCGCACAAACTCCCCTGGAGTTTTCAAAATATCCCAAATATCCCAATTTCGAGGCCTGAGCAATATTTTGGAGCCAAATTCTGGCTCTCTGCACGTATTCGCAGTTTGAAATTACGACTTTTTTTATACCCAACATATGCCAAGTACTGAACGCGGCGTTTGGTCACATTTGTCCAAAACCTCCCTGCAGTTTTCAAAATATCCCAAACATCCCCCTTTCGAGGCCTCAGCCATATTTTGGAGCCAAATTCAAGCTCTCTGCATGTATTCACAGTTTGAAATTACGACTTTTTATACCCAACATATGCCAAGTACTGAAAGCGGCGTTTGGTTACATTTGTCCCAAACCTCCCTGCAGTTTTCAAAATATCCCAAACATCAGAATATCGAGGCCTGAGCCATATTTTGGAGCCAAATTCAGGCTCTCTGCACGTATTCGCAGTTTGATATTACGAATTTGTATACCCAACATATGCCAAGGACTGAAAGTGGCGTTTGGTCACATTTGTCCCAAACCTCCCTGAAGTTTTCAAAATATCCCAAATATCCCAATTTCGAGGCCTGAGCCATATTTTGGAGCCAAATTCTGGCTCTATGCACGTATTCGCGGTTTGAAATTACAACATTTTATACCCAACATATGCTAAGTACTGAATGCGTCAGTGAGTCACATTTTGCACAAACTCCCCTGCAGTTTTCGAAATATCCTAAATATCCCAATTTTGAGGCCTGAGCCATATTTTGGAGCCAAATTCTCGCTCTCTTCACGTATTCGAAGTTTGAAATTACGACTTTTTATACCCAACATATGCCGAGGACTGAAAGTGGCGTTTGGTCACATTTGTCCCAAACCTCCCTGCAGTTTTCAATATATCCCAAATATCCCAATTTCGAGGCCTGAGCAATATTTTGGAGCCAAATTCTTGCTATCTGCACGTAGTCGAAGTTTGAAATTACGAATTTTTATACCCAACATATGCTAAGTACTGAAAGTGGCGTTTGGTCCACTTAGTCCCAAACCTCCTTGCAGTTTTCAAAATATCCCATATATCCCAATTTCGAGGCCTGAACAATATTTTAGAGCCAAATTCTGGCTCTCTGCACGTATTCGCAATTTGAAATTACGACTTTTTATACCCAACATTTGCCAAGTTCTGAAAGCGGCAGTGAGTCACATTTCGAACAAACTCCCCTGGAGTTTTCAAAATATCCCAAATATCCCAATTTTGAGGCCTGAGCAATATTTTGGAGCCAAATTTTGGCTCTCTGCACGTATTCGCAGTTTGATATTACGAATTTGTATACCCAACATATGCCAAGGACTGAAAGTGGCGTTTGGTCACATTTGTCCCAAACCTCCCTGCAGTTTTCAAAATATCCAAAACATCCCAATTTCGAGGCCAGAGCCATATTTTGGAGCCAAATTCTGGCTCTATGCATGTATTCGCTGTTTGAAATTACAACATTTTATACCCAACATATGCCAAGTCCTGAATGCGTCAGTGAGTCACATTTTGCACAAACTCCCCTGCAGTTTTCGAAATATCCCAAATATCCCAATTTTGAGGCCTGAGCCATATTATGGAGCCAAATTTTGGCTCTCTTCACGTATTCGAAGTTTGAAATTACGACTTTTTATACCCAACATATGCCGAGGACTGAAAGTGGTGTGTTGTCCAATTTGTCCCAAACCTCCTTGCAGTTTTCAAAATATCCCATATATCCCAATTTCAAGGCCTGAACAATATTTTGGAGTCAAATTCTGGCTCTCTGCACGTATTCGCAATTTGAAATTACGACTTTTTATACCCAACATATGCCAACTACTAAAAGTGGCGTTTGGTCACATTTGTCCCACACCTCCCTGCAGTTTTCAAAATATCCCAAATATTCCAATTTCGAGGCATGAGCCATATTTTGGAGCCAAATTGTGGCTCTCTGCACGTATTCGCAGTTTGAAATTACGAATTTATATACCCAACATATGCCAAGTCCTGAAAGCGGCAGTGAGTCACATTTCGCACAAACTCCCCTGGAGTTTTCAAAATATCCCAAATATCCCAATTTCGAGGCCTGAGCAATATTTTGGAGCCAAATTCTGGCTCTCTGCACGTATTCGCAGTTTGAAATTACGACTTTTTTTATACCCAACATATGCCAAGTACTGAACGCGGCGTTTGGTCCCATTTGTCCAAAACCTCCCCTGCAGTTTTCAAAATATCCCAAACATCCCCCTTTCGAGGCCTCAGCCATATTTTGGAGCCAAATTCAAGCTCTCTGCATGTATTCGCAGTTTGAAATTACGACTTTTTATACCCAACATATGCCAAGTACTGAAAGCGGCGTTTGGTTACATTTGTCCCAAACCTCCCTGCAATTTTCAAAATATCCCAAACATCAGAATATCGAGGCCTGAGCCATATTTAGGAGCCAAATTCAGGCTCTCTGCACTTATTCGCAGTTTGATATTACGAATTTGTATACCCAACATATGCCAAGGACTGAAAGTGGCGTTCGGTCACATTTGTCCCAAACCTCCCTGCAGTTTTCAAAATATCCCAAATATCCCAATTTCGAGGCCTGAGCCATATTTTGGAGCCAAATTCTGGCTCTATGCACGTATTCGCGGTTTGAAATTACAACATTTTATACCCAACATATGCTAAGTACTCAATGCGTCAGTGAGTCACATTTTGCACAAACTCCCCTGCAGTTTTCGAAATATCCTAAATATCCCAATTTTGAGGCCTGAGCCATATTTTGGAGCCAAATTCTCGCTCTCTTCACGTATTCGAAGTTTGAAATTACGACTTTTTATACCCAACATATGCCGAGGACTGAAAGTGGCGTTTGGTCACATTTGTCCCAAACCTCCCTGCAGTTTTCAAAATATCCCAAATATCCCAATTTTGAGGCCTGAGCAATATTTTGTAGCCAAATTCTGGCTCTCTGCACATATTCGCAGTTTGAAATTACGACTTTTTATACCCAACATATGCCAGGTACTAAAAGCGGCGTTTGGTCACATCTGTCCCAATCCTCCCTGCAGTTTTCAAAATATCCTAAACATCTCAATTTCGAGGCCTGACCCATATTTTGGAGCCAAATTCTGGCTCTCTGCACGTATTCGCAGTTTGAAATTACGACTTTTTATACCCAACATATGCCAAGTCCTGAAAGCGGCAGTGAGTAACATTTTGCACAAACTCCCCTGCAGTTTTCGAAATATCCCAAACATCCCAATTTCGAGGCCTGAGCCATATTTTGTTGCCAAATTCTGGCTCTCTGCACGAATTCGCAGTTTGAAATTACGACTTTTTATACCCAGCATATTCCAAGTACTAAAAGCGGCGTTTGGTCACATCTGTCCCAATCCCCCCTGCAGTTTTCAAAATATCCCAAACATCTCAATTACGAGGCCTGAGCCATATTTTGGAGCCAAATTCTGGCTCTCTGCACGTATTCGCAGTTTGAAATTACGACTTTTTATACCCAACATATGCCAAGTCTTGAAAGCAGCAGTGAGTCACATTTTGCACAAACTCCCCTGCAGTTTTCGAAATATTCCAAATATCCCAATTTCGAGGCCTGAGCCATATTTTGGAGCAAAATTCTGGCTCTCTGCACGTATTCGCAGTTTGAAATTGCGACTTTTTTATGCCCAACATATGCCAAGTACTGAAAGTGGCTGTGAGTCACATTTTGCGCAAACTCCCCTGCAGTTTTCAAAATATCCCAAACATCCCAATTTCGACGCCTGAGCCATATTTTGTAGCCAAATTCTGGCTTTCTGCACGTATTCGCAGTTTGAAAATGCGAATTTTATACCCAACATATGCCAAGTACTAAAAGCAGCGTTTGGTCACATCTGTCCCAATCCCCCCTGCAGTTTTCAAAATATCCCAAAAATCTCAATTTCAAGGCCTGAGCCATATTTTGGAGCCAAATTCTGGCTCTGTGCACGTACTCGCAGTTTGAAATTACGACTTTTTATACCCAACATATGCCAAGTACTGAAAGCGACGTTTGGTCATATTTGTCCCAAACCTCCCTGCAGTTTTCAAAATATCCCGAACATCCCAATTTCGAGGCCTGAGCCATATTTTGGAGCCAAATTCTGTCTCTATGCACGTATTCGCAGATTGAATTTAGGACTTTTTATACCCAATATATGCCAAGTCCTGAAAGTGGCAGTGAGTCACATTTTGCACAAACTCCCCTACAGTTTTCGAAATATCCCAAAAATCCCAATTTCGAGGCCTGAGCCATATTTTGGAGCCAAATTCTGGCTCTCTGTACGTATTCGAAGTTTGAAATTATGACTTTTTATACCCAATATATGCCTAGTACTGAAAGCAGCAGTGAGTCACATTTTGCACAAACTCCTCTGCAGGTTTTAAAATATCCCAAATATCCCAATTTCGAGGCCTTAGCCATGTTTTGGAGCCAAATTCTGGCTCTTTGCACGTATTCGCAGTTTGAAATTGCGACTTTTTTATTCCCAACATATGCCAAGTACTGAAAGCGGCGTTTGGTCACATTTGTCCCAATCCTCCCTGCAATTTTCTAAATATCCCAAACATCCCAATATCGAGGCCTGAGTCATAATTTGGAGCCAACGTCTGGCTCTCTGCACGTATTCATATTTTGATATTACGACTTTTTATACCCAACATATGCCAAGTACTGAAAGTGGCAGTGAGTCACAATTGGCGTAAACTCCCCTGCAGATTTCAAAATATTCCAAACATCCCTATTTCGAGGCATGAGCCATATTTTGTAGCCAAATTCTGGCTCTCTGCACGTATTCGCAGTTTGAAATTCCGACTTTTATATCCAACATCTTCCAAGTACTGATAGCAGCAGTGAGTCACATTTTGAACAAACTCCCCTGCAGTTTTCAAAATATCCCAAATATTACAATTTCGATGCCCGAGCCATATTTTGGAGCCAAATTCTAGCTCTCTGCACGTATTCGCAGGTTGAAATTACAGCTTTGTATACCCAACAAATGCCAAGTACTGAAAACGGCTTTTGGTCATATTTGTCCCAAACCTCCCTGCAGTTTTCAAAATATCCTAAACCTCCCAATTTCGAGGCCTGAGCCATATTTTGGAGCCAAATTCTTGTTCTATGCACGTATTCGCAGTTTGAAAACACGTCTTTTTAATACCCAACATATGCCAAGTACTGAAAGCGGCAGTGAGTCACATTTTGCACAAACTCCCCTGCAGTTTTCGAAATATTCCAAATATCCCAATTTCGATGCCTGAGCCATATTTTGGAGCAAAATTCTGGCTCTCTGCACGTATTCGCAGTTTGAAAACACGACTTTTTATACCCAACATATGCCAACAGCAGTGAGTCACATTTTGCACAAACTCCCCTGCAGTTTTCAAAATATCCCAAATATCCCAATTTCGAGGCCTGAGCCATATTTTGGAGCCAAATTCTGGCTCTCTGCACGTAGTCGCAGTTTAACATTACGACTTTTTATACCCAACATATGCAAAGTACTGAAAGCAGCAGTGAGTCACATTTTGAACAAACTCCCCTGCAGTTTTCAAAATATACAAAATTTCCCAATTTCGAGGCCTTAGCCATGTTTTGGAGCCAAATTCTGGCTCTCTGCACGTATTCGCAGTTTGAAATTGCGACTTTTTTATGCCCAACATATGCCAAGTACTGAAAGTGGCAGTG
Source organism: Procambarus clarkii (assembly GCF_040958095.1). Classification (NCBI taxonomy): domain Eukaryota; kingdom Metazoa; phylum Arthropoda; class Malacostraca; order Decapoda; family Cambaridae; genus Procambarus; species Procambarus clarkii. Next base: position 2,679,382 of record NC_091159.1, read on the forward strand.
AGTCACATTTTGCGCAAACTCCCCTACAGTTTTCAAAATATCCCAAACATCCCAATTTCGAGGCCTGAGCCATATTTTGGAGCCAAATTCTGGCTCTATGCATGTATTCGCTGTTTGAAATTACAACATTTTATACCCAACATATGCCAAGTCCTGAATGCGTCAGTGAGTCACATTTTGCACAAACTCCCATGCAGTTTTCGAAATATCCCAAATATCCCAATTTTGAGGCCTAAGCCATATTATGGAGCCAAATTTTGGCTCTCTTCACGTATTCGAAGTTATAAATTACGACTTTTTATACCCAACATACGCCGAGGACTGAAAGTGGCGTGTGGTCCAATTTGTCCCAAACCTCCTTGCAGTTTTCAAAATATCCCATATATCCCAATTTCGAGGCCTGAACAATATTTTGGAGTCAAATTCTGGCTCTCTGCACGTATTCGCAATTTGAAATTACGACTTTTTATACCCAACATATGCCAAGTACTAAAAGTGGCGTTTGGTCACATTTGTCCCTCACCTCCCTGCAGTTTTCAAAATATCCCAAATGTCCCAATTTCGAGGCATGAGCCATATTTTGGAGCCAAATTGTGGCTCTCTGCACGTATTCGCAGTTTGAAATTACGAATTTATATACCCAACATATGCCAAGTCCTGAAAGCAGCAGTAAGTCACATTTCGCACAAACTCCCCTGGAGTTTTCAAAATATCCCAAATATCCCAATTTCGAGGCCTGAGCAATATTTTGGAGCCAAATTCTGGCTCTCTGCACGTATTCGCAGTTTGAAATTACGACTTTTTTTATACCCAACATATGCCAAGTACTGAACGCGGCGTTTGGTCACATTTGTCCAAAACCTCCCTGCAGTTTTCAAAATATCCCAAACATCCCCCTTTCGAGGCCTCAGCCATATTTTGGAGCCAAATTCAAGCTCTCTGCATGTATTCACAGTTTGAAATTACGACTTTTTATACCCAACATATGCCAAGTATTGAAAGCGGCGTTTGGTTACATTTGTCCCAAACCTCCCTGCAGTTTTCAAAATATCCCAAACATCAGAATATCGAGGCCTGAGCCATATTTTGGAGCCAAATTCAGGCTCTCTGCACGTATTCGCAGTTTGATATTACGAATTTGTATACCCAACATATGCCAAGGACTGAAAGTGGCGTTTGGTCACATTTGTCCCAAACCTCCCTGAAGTTTTCAAAATATCCCAAATATCCCAATTTCGAGGCCTGAGCCATATTTTGGAGCCAAATTCTGGCTCTATGCACGTATTCGCGGTTTGAAATTACAACATTTTATACCCAACATATGCTAAGTACTGAATGCTTCAGTGAGTCACATTTTGCACAAACTCCCCTGCAGTTTTCGAAATATCCTAAATATCCCAATTTTGAGGCCTGAGCCATATTTTGGAGCCAAATTCTCGCTCTCTTCACGTATTCGAAGTTTGAAATTACGACTTTTTATACCCAACATATGCCGAGGACTGAAAGTGGCGTTTGGTCACATTTGTCCCAAACCTCCCTGCAGTTTTCAATATATCCCAAATATCCCAATTTCGAGGCATGAGCCATATTTTGGAGCCAAATTGTGGCTCTCTGCACGTATTCGCAGTTTGAAATTACGAATTTATATACCCAACATATGCCAAGTCCTGAAAGCGGCAGTGAGTCACATTTCGCACAAACTCCCCTGGAGTTTTCAAAATATCCCAAATATCCCAATTTCGAGGCCTGAGCAATATTTTGGAGCCAAATTCTGGCTCTCTGCACGTATTCGCAGTTTGAAATTACGACTTTTTTTATACCCAACATATGCCAAGTACTGAACGCGGCGTTTGGTCACATTTGTCCAAAACCTCCCTGCAGTTTTCAAAATATCCCAAACATCCCCCTTTCGAGGCCTCAGCCATATTTTGGAGCCAAATTCAAGCTCTCTGCATGTATTCTCAGTTTGAAATTACGACTTTTTATACCCAACATATGCCAAGTACTGAAAGCGGCGTTTGGTTACATTTGTCCCAAACCTCCCTGCAGTTTTCAAAATATCCCAAACATCAGAATATCGAGGCCTGAGCCATATTTTGGAGCCAAATTCAGGCTCTCTGCACGTATTCGCAGTTTGATATTACGAATTTGTATACCCAACATATGCCAAGGACTGAAAGTGGCGTTTGGTCACATTTGTCCCAAACCTCCCTGAAGTTTTCAAAATATCCCAAATATCCCAATTTCGAGGCCTGAGCCATATTTTGGAGCCAAATTCTGGCTCTATGCACGTATTCGCGGTTTGAAATTACAACATTTTATACCCAACATATGCTAAGTACTGAATGCGTCAGTGAGTCACATTTTGCACAAACTCCCCTGCAGTTTTCGAAATATCCTAAATATCCCAATTTTGAGGCCTGAGCCATATTTTGGAGCCAAATTCTCGCTCTCTTCACGTATTCGAAGTTTGAAATTACGACTTTTTATACCCAACATATGCCGAGGACTGAAAGTGGCGTTTGGTCACATTTGTCCCAAACCTCCCTGCAGTTTTCAATATATCCCAAATATCCCAATTTCGAGGCCTGAGCAATATTTTGGAGCCAAATTCTTGCTATCTGCACGTATTCGAAGTTTGAAATTACGAATTTTTATACCCAACATATGCTAAGTACTGAAAGTGGCGTTTGGTCCACTTAGTCCCAAACCTCCTTGCAGTTTTCAAAATATCCCATATATCCCAATTTCGAGGCCTGAACAATATTTTAGAGCCAAATTCTGGCTCTCTGCACGTATTCGCAATTTGAAATTACGACTTTTTATACCCAACATATGCCAAGTACTAAAAGTGGCGTTTGGTCACATTTGTCCCACACCTCCCTGCAGTTTTCAAAATATCCCAAACATCCCAATTTCGAGGCCTGAGCCATATTTTGGAGCCAAATTGTGGCTCTCTGCACGTATTCGCAGTTTGAAATTACGAATTTATATACCCAACATTTGCCAAGTTCTGAAAGCGGCAGTGAGTCACATTTCGAACAAACTCCCCTGGAGTTTTCAAAATATCCCAAATATCCCAATTTTGAGGCCTGAGCAATATTTTGGAGCCAAATTTTGGCTCTCTGCACGTATTCGCAGTTTGATATTACGAATTTGTATACCCAACATATGCCAAGGACTGAAAGTGGCGTTTGGTCACATTTGTCCCAAACCTCCCTGCAGTTTTCAAAATATCCAAAACATCCCAATTTCGAGGCCAGAGCCATATTTTGGAGCCAAATTCTGGCTCTATGCATGTATTCGCTGTTTGAAATTACAACATTTTATACCCAACATATGCCAAGTCCTGAATGCGTCAGTGAGTCACATTTTGCACAAACTCCCCTGCAGTTTTCGAAATATCCCAAATATCCCAATTTTGAGGCCTGAGCCATATTATGGAGCCAAATTTTGGCTCTCTTCACGTATTCGAAGTTTGAAATTACGACTTTTTATACCCAACATATGCCGAGGACTGAAAGTGGTGTGTTGTCCAATTTGTCCCAAACCTCCTTGCAGTTTTCAAAATATCCCATATATCCCAATTTCAAGGCCTGAACAATATTTTGGAGTCAAATTCTGGCTCTCTGCACGTATTCGCAATTTGAAATTACGACTTTTTATACCCAACATATGCCAACTACTAAAAGTGGCGTTTGGTCACATTTGTCCCACACCTCCCTGCAGTTTTCAAAATATCCCAAATATTCCAATTTCGAGGCATGAGCCATATTTTGGAGCCAAATTGTGGCTCTCTGCACGTATTCGCAGTTTGAAATTACGAATTTATATACCCAACATATGCCAAGTCCTGAAAGCGGCAGTGAGTCACATTTCGCACAAACTCCCCTGGAGTTTTCAAAATATCCCAAATATCCCAATTTCGAGGCCTGAGCAATATTTTGGAGCCAAATTCTGGCTCTCTGCACGTATTCGCAGTTTGAAATTACGACTTTTTTTATACCCAACATATGCCAAGTACTGAACGCGGCGTTTGGTCCCATTTGTCCAAAACCTCCCCTGCAGTTTTCAAAATATCCCAAACATCCCCCTTTCGAGGCCTCAGCCATATTTTGGAGCCAAATTCAAGCTCTCTGCATGTATTCGCAGTTTGAAATTACGACTTTTTATACCCAACATATGCCAAGTACTGAAAGCGGCGTTTGGTTACATTTGTCCCAAACCTCCCTGCAATTTTCAAAATATCCCAAACATCAGAATATCGAGGCCTGAGCCATATTTAGGAGCCAAATTCAGGCTCTCTGCACTTATTCGCAGTTTGATATTACGAATTTGTATACCCAACATATGCCAAGGACTGAAAGTGGCGTTCGGTCACATTTGTCCCAAACCTCCCTGCAGTTTTCAAAATATCCCAAATATCCCAATTTCGAGGCCTGAGCCATATTTTGGAGCCAAATTCTGGCTCTATGCACGTATTCGCGGTTTGAAATTACAACATTTTATACCCAACATATGCTAAGTACTCAATGCGTCAGTGAGTCACATTTTGCACAAACTCCCCTGCAGTTTTCGAAATATCCTAAATATCCCAATTTTGAGGCCTGAGCCATATTTTGGAGCCAAATTCTCGCTCTCTTCACGTATTCGAAGTTTGAAATTACGACTTTTTATACCCAACATATGCCGAGGACTGAAAGTGGCGTTTGGTCACATTTGTCCCAAACCTCCCTGCAGTTTTCAAAATATCCCAAATATCCCAATTTTGAGGCCTGAGCAATATTTTGTAGCCAAATTCTGGCTCTCTGCACATATTCGCAGTTTGAAATTACGACTTTTTATACCCAACATATGCCAGGTACTAAAAGCGGCGTTTGGTCACATCTGTCCCAATCCTCCCTGCAGTTTTCAAAATATCCTAAACATCTCAATTTCGAGGCCTGACCCATATTTTGGAGCCAAATTCTGGCTCTCTGCACGTATTCGCAGTTTGAAATTACGACTTTTTATACCCAACATATGCCAAGTCCTGAAAGCGGCAGTGAGTAACATTTTGCACAAACTCCCCTGCAGTTTTCGAAATATCCCAAACATCCCAATTTCGAGGCCTGAGCCATATTTTGTTGCCAAATTCTGGCTCTCTGCACGAATTCGCAGTTTGAAATTACGACTTTTTATACCCAGCATATTCCAAGTACTAAAAGCGGCGTTTGGTCACATCTGTCCCAATCCCCCCTGCAGTTTTCAAAATATCCCAAACATCTCAATTACGAGGCCTGAGCCATATTTTGGAGCCAAATTCTGGCTCTCTGCACGTATTCGCAGTTTGAAATTACGACTTTTTATACCCAACATATGCCAAGTCTTGAAAGCAGCAGTGAGTCACATTTTGCACAAACTCCCCTGCAGTTTTCGAAATATTCCAAATATCCCAATTTCGAGGCCTGAGCCATATTTTGGAGCAAAATTCTGGCTCTCTGCACGTATTCGCAGTTTGAAATTGCGACTTTTTTATGCCCAACATATGCCAAGTACTGAAAGTGGCTGTGAGTCACATTTTGCGCAAACTCCCCTGCAGTTTTCAAAATATCCCAAACATCCCAATTTCGACGCCTGAGCCATATTTTGTAGCCAAATTCTGGCTTTCTGCACGTATTCGCAGTTTGAAAATGCGAATTTTATACCCAACATATGCCAAGTACTAAAAGCAGCGTTTGGTCACATCTGTCCCAATCCCCCCTGCAGTTTTCAAAATATCCCAAAAATCTCAATTTCAAGGCCTGAGCCATATTTTGGAGCCAAATTCTGGCTCTGTGCACGTACTCGCAGTTTGAAATTACGACTTTTTATACCCAACATATGCCAAGTACTGAAAGCGACGTTTGGTCATATTTGTCCCAAACCTCCCTGCAGTTTTCAAAATATCCCGAACATCCCAATTTCGAGGCCTGAGCCATATTTTGGAGCCAAATTCTGTCTCTATGCACGTATTCGCAGATTGAATTTAGGACTTTTTATACCCAATATATGCCAAGTCCTGAAAGTGGCAGTGAGTCACATTTTGCACAAACTCCCCTACAGTTTTCGAAATATCCCAAAAATCCCAATTTCGAGGCCTGAGCCATATTTTGGAGCCAAATTCTGGCTCTCTGTACGTATTCGAAGTTTGAAATTATGACTTTTTATACCCAATATATGCCTAGTACTGAAAGCAGCAGTGAGTCACATTTTGCACAAACTCCTCTGCAGGTTTTAAAATATCCCAAATATCCCAATTTCGAGGCCTTAGCCATGTTTTGGAGCCAAATTCTGGCTCTTTGCACGTATTCGCAGTTTGAAATTGCGACTTTTTTATTCCCAACATATGCCAAGTACTGAAAGCGGCGTTTGGTCACATTTGTCCCAATCCTCCCTGCAATTTTCTAAATATCCCAAACATCCCAATATCGAGGCCTGAGTCATAATTTGGAGCCAACGTCTGGCTCTCTGCACGTATTCATATTTTGATATTACGACTTTTTATACCCAACATATGCCAAGTACTGAAAGTGGCAGTGAGTCACAATTGGCGTAAACTCCCCTGCAGATTTCAAAATATTCCAAACATCCCTATTTCGAGGCATGAGCCATATTTTGTAGCCAAATTCTGGCTCTCTGCACGTATTCGCAGTTTGAAATTCCGACTTTTATATCCAACATCTTCCAAGTACTGATAGCAGCAGTGAGTCACATTTTGAACAAACTCCCCTGCAGTTTTCAAAATATCCCAAATATTACAATTTCGATGCCCGAGCCATATTTTGGAGCCAAATTCTAGCTCTCTGCACGTATTCGCAGGTTGAAATTACAGCTTTGTATACCCAACAAATGCCAAGTACTGAAAACGGCTTTTGGTCATATTTGTCCCAAACCTCCCTGCAGTTTTCAAAATATCCTAAACCTCCCAATTTCGAGGCCTGAGCCATATTTTGGAGCCAAATTCTTGTTCTATGCACGTATTCGCAGTTTGAAAACACGTCTTTTTAATACCCAACATATGCCAAGTACTGAAAGCGGCAGTGAGTCACATTTTGCACAAACTCCCCTGCAGTTTTCGAAATATTCCAAATATCCCAATTTCGATGCCTGAGCCATATTTTGGAGCAAAATTCTGGCTCTCTGCACGTATTCGCAGTTTGAAAACACGACTTTTTATACCCAACATATGCCAACAGCAGTGAGTCACATTTTGCACAAACTCCCCTGCAGTTTTCAAAATATCCCAAATATCCCAATTTCGAGGCCTGAGCCATATTTTGGAGCCAAATTCTGGCTCTCTGCACGTAGTCGCAGTTTAACATTACGACTTTTTATACCCAACATATGCAAAGTACTGAAAGCAGCAGTGAGTCACATTTTGAACAAACTCCCCTGCAGTTTTCAAAATATACAAAATTTCCCAATTTCGAGGCCTTAGCCATGTTTTGGAGCCAAATTCTGGCTCTCTGCACGTATTCGCAGTTTGAAATTGCGACTTTTTTATGCCCAACATATGCCAAGTACTGAAAGTGGCAGTGAGTCACATTTTGCGCAAACTCCCCTACAGTTTTCAAAATATCCCAAACATCCCAATTTCGAGGCCTGAGCCATATTTTGGAGCCAAATTCTGGCTCTCTGTACGTATTCGCAGTTTGAAATTACGACTTTTTATACCCAATATATGCCTAGTACTGAAAGCAGCAGTGAGTCACATTTTGCACAAACTCCTCTGCAGGTTTTAAAATATCCCAAATATCCCAATTTCGAGGCCTTAGCCATGTTTTGGAGCCAAATTCTGGCTCTTTGCACGTATTCGCAGTTTGAAATTGCGACTTTTTTATTCCCAACATATGCCAAGTACTGAAAGCGGCGTTTGGTCACATTTGTCCCAATCCTCCCTGCAATTTTCTAAATATCCCAAACATCCCAATATCGAGGCCTGAGTCATAATTTGGAGCCAACGTCTGGCTCTCTGCACGTATTCATATTTTGATATTACGAATTTTTATACCCAACATATGCCAAGTACTGAAAGTGGCAGTGAGTCACAATTGGCGTAAACTCCCCTGCAGATTTCAAAATATTCCAAACATCCCTATTTCGAGGCATGAGCCATATTTTGTAGCCAAATTCTGGCTCTCTGCACGTATTCGCAGTTTGAAATTCCGACTTTTATATCCAACATCTTCCAAGTACTGATAGCAGCAGTGAGTCACATTTTGAACAAACTCCCCTGCAGTTTTCAAAATATCCCAAATATTACAATTTCGATGCCCGAGCCATATTTTGGAGCCAAATTCTAGCTCTCTGCACGTATTCGCAGGTTGAAATTACAGCTTTGTATACCCAACAAATGCCAAGTACTGAAAACGGCTTTTGGTCATATTTGTCCCAAACCTCCCTGCAGTTTTCAAAATATCCTAAACCTCCCAATTTCGAGGCCTGAGCCATATTTTGGAGCCAAATTCTTGTTCTATGCACGTATTCGCAGTTTGAAAACACGTCTTTTTAATACCCAACATATGCCAAGTACTGAAAGCGGCAGTGAGTCACATTTTGCACAAACTCCCCTGCAGTTTTCGAAATATTCCAAATATCCCAATTTCGATGCCTGAGCCATATTTTGGAGCAAAATTCTGGCTCTCTGCACGTATTCGCAGTTTGAAAACACGACTTTTTATACCCAACATATGCCAACAGCAGTGAGTCACATTTTGCACAAACTCCCCTGCAGTTTTCAAAATATCCCAAATATCCCAATTTCGAGGCCTGAGCCATATTTTGGAGCCAAATTCTGGCTCTCTGCACGTAGTCGCAGTTTAACATTACGACTTTTTATACCCAACATATGCAAAGTACTGAAAGCAGCAGTGAGTCACATTTTGAACAAACTCCCCTGCAGTTTTCAAAATATACAAAATTTCCCAATTTCGAGGCCTTAGCCATGTTTTGGAGCCAAATTCTGGCTCTCTGCACGTATTCGCAGTTTGAAATTGCGACTTTTTTATGCCCAACATATGCCAAGTACTGAAAGTGGCAGTGAGTCACATTTTGCGCAAACTCCCCTACAGTTTTCAAAATATCCCAAACATCCCAATTTCGAGGCCTGAGCCATATTTTGTAGCCAAATTCTGGCTCTCTGCACGTATTCATATTTTGATATTAAGACTTTTTATACCCAACATATGACAAGTACTGAAATTGGCAGTGAGTCACATTTTGCGCAAACTCCCCTGCAGTTTTCAAAATATCCCAAACATCCCAATTTCGAGGCCTGAGCCATATTTTGTAGCCAAATTCTGGCTCTCTGCACGTATTCGCATTTTGAAATTACGACTTTTTTATACCCAACATATGCCAATGCGTTTGGTCACATTTGTCTCAATCCCCCCTGCAGTTTTCAAAATATCCCAAACATCCCAATTTCGAGGCCTGAGCCATATTTTGGAGCCAAATTCTGGCTCTCTGTACGTATTCGCAGTTTGAAATTACGGCTTTGTATACCCAACATAAGCCAAGTTCTGAAAGCGGCGTTTGGTCATATTTGTCCCAAACCTCCCTGCAGTTTTCAAAATATCCTAAACATCCCAATTTCGAGGCCTGGGCAATATTTTGGAGCCAAATTCCTGCTCTATGCACGTATTCGCAGTTTGAAAACACGACTTTTTAATACCCAACATATGCCAAGTACTGAAAGAGGCAGTGAGTCACATTTTGCACAAACTCCCCTGCAGTTTTCGAAATATTCCAAATATCCCAATTTCGAGGCCTGAGCCATATTTTGGAGCCAAATTCTTGCTCTATGCACGTATTCGCAGTTTGAAAACACGACTTTTTATACCCAACATATGCCAAGTACTGAAAGCAGCAGTGAGTCACATTTTGCACAAACTCCCCTGCAGCTTTAAAAATATCCCAAATATCCCAATTTCGAGGCCTGAGCCATATTTTGGAGCCAAATTCTGGCTCTCTGCACGTATTCGCAGTTTGAAATTACGAATTTTATACCCAACATATGCCAATGCATTTGGTCACATTTGTCTCCTTCCCCCCCCTGAAGTTTTCAAAATATCCCAAATATCCCAATTTCGAGGCCTGAGCCATATTTTGGAGCCAAATTCTGGCTCTCTGCACGTATTCGCAGTTTGAAATTACGACTTTTTTATACCCAACATATGCCAATGCATTTGGTCACATTTGTCTCCTTCCCCCACTGCAGTTTTCAAAATATCCCAAACATCTCAATTTCGAGGCCTGAGCCATATTTTGGAGCCAAATTCTGGCTCTCTGCACGTATTCGCAGTTTGAAATTACGACTTTTTATACCCAACATATGCCAAGTCCTGAAAGCGGCAGTGAGTCACATTTTGCACAAACTCACCTGCAGTTTTCGAAATATTCCAAATATCCCAATTTCGAGGCCTGAGCCATATTTTGGAGCAAAATTCTGGCTCTCTGCACGTAGTCGCAGTTTGAAATTACGACTTTTTATACCCAACATATGCCAAGTACTGAAAGCAGCAGTGAGTCACATTTTGCACAAACTCCCCTGCAGTTTTCAAAATATACAAAATTTCCCAATTTCGAGGCCTTAGCCATGTTTTGGAGCCAAATTCTGGCTCTGCACGTATTCGCAGTTTGAAATTGCGACTTTTTTATGCCCAACATATGCCAAGTACTGAAAGCGGCGTTTGGTCACATTTGTCCTAAACCTCCCTGCAGTTTTCTAAATATCCCAAACATCCCAATATCGAGGCCTGAGTCATATTTTGGAGCCAACGTCTGGCTCTCTGCACGTATTCATATTTTGATATTACGACTTTTTATACCCAACATATGCCAAGTACTGAAAGTGGCAGTGAGTCACATTTTGCGCAAACTCCCCTGCAATTTTCAAAATATCCCAAACATCCCAATTTCGAGGCCTGAGCCATATTTTGTTCCCAAATTCTGGCTCTCTGCACGTATTTGCATTTTTAAATTACGACTTTTTATACCCAACATATGCCATGGCGTTTGGTCACATTTGTCTCAATCCCCCCTGCAGTTTTCAAAATATCCCAAACATCCCAATTTCGAGGCCTGAGTTATATTTTGGAGCCAAATTCTGGCTCTCTGCACGTATTCGCAGTTTGAAATTACGGCTTTGTATACCCAACATATGCCAAGTACTGAAAGCGGCGTTTGATCATATTTGTCCCAAACCTCCCTGCAGTTTTCAAAATATCCTAAACATCCCAATTTCGAGGCCTGAGCCATATTTTGGTGCCAAATTCTTGCTCTATGCACGTATTCGCAGTTTGAAAACACTACTTTTTAACACCCAACATATGCCAAGTACTGAAAGCGGCAGTGAGTCACATTTTGCACAAACTCCCCTGCAGTTTTCGAAATATTCTAAATATCGCAATTTCGAGGCCTGAGCCATATTTTGGAGCCAAATTCTTGCTCTATGCACGTATTCGCAGTTTGAAAACACGACTTTTTATACCCAACATATGCCAAGTACTGAAAGCAGCAGTGAGTCACATTTTGCACAAACTCCCCTGCAGTTTTCAAAATATCCCAAATATCCCAATTTCGAGGCCTGAGCCATATTTTGGAGCCAAATTCTGGCTCTCTGCACGTAGTCGCAGTTTAACATTACGACTTTTTATACCCAACATATGCAAAGTACTGAAAGCAGCAGTGAGTCACATTTTGCACAAACTCCCCTGCACTTTTCAAAATATACAAAATTTCCCAATTTCGAGGCCTGAGCCATATTTTGGAGCCAAATTCTTGCTCTATGCACGTATTCGCAGTTTGAAAACACGACTTTTTATACCCAACATATGCCAAGTACTGAAAGCAGCAGTGAGTCACATTTTGCACAAACTCCCCTGCAGTTTTCAAAGTATCCCATATATCCCAATGTCGAGGCCTGGACAATATTTTGGAGCCAAATTCTGGCTCTCTGCACGTATTCGCAATTTGAAATTACGAATTTTTTATACCCAACATATGCCAAGTACTGAAAGCGGCGTTTGGTCACATTTGTCCCAAACCTCCCTGCAGTTTTCAAAATATCCCAAACATCCCAATTTCGAGGCCTGAGCCATATTTTGTGGCCAAATTCTGGCTCTCTGCACGTATTCATATTTTGATATTACGAATTTTTATACCCAACATATGACAAGTACTGAAAGTGGCAGTGAGTCACATTTTGCGCAAACTCCCCTGCAGTTTTCAAAATATCCCAAACATCCCAATTTCGAGGCCTGAGCCATATTTTGTAGCCAAATTCTGGCTCTCTGCATGTATTCGCAGTTTGAAATTACGACTTTTTTATACGCAACATATGCCAATGCATTTGGTCACATTTGTCTCCTTCCCCCCCTGAAGTTTTCAAAATATCCCAAATATCCCAATTTCGAGGCCTGAGCCATATTTTGGACCCAAATTCTGGCTCTCTGCACGTATTCGCAGTTTGAAATTACGACTTTTTTATACCCAACATATGCCAATGCATTTGGTCACATTTGTCTCCTTTCCCCCCTGCAGTTTTCAAAATAACCCAAACATCTCAATTTCGAGGCCTGAGCCATATTTTGGAGCAAAATTCTGGCTCTCTGCACGTATTCGCAGTTTGAAATTACGAATTTTTATACCCAACATATGCCAAGTCCTGAACGCGGCAGTGAGTCACATTTTGCACAAACTCCCCTGCAGTTTTCGAAATATTCCAAATATCCCAATTTCGAGGCCTGAGCCATATTTTGGAGCAAAATTCTGGCTCTCTGCATGTATTCGCAGTTTGAAATTACGACTTTTTATACACAACATATGCCAAGTACTGAAAGCGACGTTTGGTCATATTTGTCCCAAACCTCCCTGCAGTTTTCAAAATATCCCGAACATCCCAATTTCGAGGCCTGAGCCATATTTTGGAGCCAAATTCTGTCTCTATGCACGTATTCGCAGATTGAATTTAGGACTTTTTATACCCAATATATGCCAAGTCCTGAAAGTGGCAGTGAGTCACATATTGCACAAACTCCTCTGCAGTTTTCGAAATATCCAAAATATCCCAATTTCGAGGCCTGAGCCAAATTTTGGAGCCAAATTCTGGCTCTCTGTACGTATTCGCAGTTTGAAATTATGACTTTTTATACCCAATATATGCCTAGTACTGAAAGCAGCAGAGAGTCACATTTTGCACAAACTCCTCTGCAGGTTTTAAAATATCCCAAATATCCCAATTTCGAGGCCTTAGCCATGTTTTGGAGCCAAATTCTGGCTCTTTGCACGTATTCGCAGTTTGAAATTGCGATTTTTTATTCCCAACATATGCCAAGTACTGAAAGCGGCGTTTGGTCACATTTGTCCCAATCCTCCCTGCCATTTTCTAAATATCCCAAACATCCCAATATCGAGGCCTGAGTCATAATTTGGAGCCAACGTCTGGCTCTCTGCACGTATTCATATTTTGATATTACGACTTTTTATACCCAACATATGCCAAGTACTGAAAGTGGCAGTGAGTCACAATTTGCGCAAACTCCCCTGCAGATTTCAAAATATTCCAAACATCCCTATTTCGAGGCCTGAGCCATATTTTGTAGCCAAATTCTGGCTCTCTGCACGTATTCGCAGTTTGAAATTACGACTTTTATACCCAACATCTTCCAAGTACTGATAGCAGCAGTGAGTCACATTTTGCACAAACTCCCCTGCAGTTTTCATAATATCCCAAATAATACAATTTCGATGCCCGAGCCATATTTTGGAGCCAAATTCTGGCTCTCTGCACGTATTCGCAGGTTGAACTTACAGCTTTGTATACCCAACATATGCCAAGTACTGAAAGCGGCTTTTGGTCATATTTGTCCCAAACCTCCCTGCAGTTTTCAAAATATCCTAAACATCCCAATTTCGAGGCCTGAGCCATATTTTGGAGCCAAATTCTTGCTCTATGCACGTATTCGCAGTTTGAAAACACGTCTTTTTAATACCCAACATATGCCAAGTACTGAAAGCGGCAGTGAGTCACATTTTGCACAAACTCCCTTGCAGTTTTCGAAATATTCCAAATATCCCAATTTCGAGGCCTGAGCCATATTTTGGAGCAAAATTCTGGCTCTCTGCACGTATTCGCAGTTTGAAAACACGACTTTTTATACCCAACATATGCCAACAGCAGTGAGTCACATTTTGCACAAACGCCCCTGCAGTTTTCAAAATATCCCAAATATCCCAATTTCGAGGCCTGAGCCATATTTTGGAGCCAAATTCTGGCTCTCTGCACGTAGTCGCAGTTTAACATTATGACTTTTTATACCCAACATATGCAAAGTACTGAAAGCAGCAGTGAGTCACATTTTGAACAAACTCCCCTGCAGTTTTCAAAATATACAAAATTTCCCAATTTCGAGGCCTTAGCCATGTTTTGGAGCCAAATTCTGGCTCTCTGCACGTATTCGCAGTTTGAAATTGCGACTTTTTTATGCCCAACATATGTCAAGTACTGAAAGTGGCAGTGAGTCACATTTTGCGCAAACTCCCCTGCAGTTTTCAAAATATCCCAAACATCCCAATTTCGAGGCCTGAGCCATATTTTGTAGCCAAATTCTGGCTCTCTGCACGTATTCATATTTTGATATTACGACTTTTTATACCCAACATATGACAAGTACTGAAATTGGCAGTGAGTCACATTTTGCGCAAACTCCCCTGCAGTTTTCAAAATATCCCAAACATCCCAATTTCGAGGCCTGAGCCATATTTTGTAGCCAAATTCTGGCTCTCTGCATGTATTCGCATTTTGAAATTACGACTTTTTTATACCCAACATATGCCAATGCGTTTGGTCCCATTTGTCTCAATCCCCCCTGCAGTTTTCAAAATATCCCAAACATCCCAATTTCGAGGCCTGAGCCATATTTTGGAGCCAAATTCTGGCTCTCTGCACGTATTCGCAGTTTGAAATTACGGCTTTGTATACCCAACATATGCCAAGTTCTGAAAGCGGCGTTTGGTCATATTTGTCCCAAACCTCCCTGCAGTTTTCAAAATATCCTAAACATCCCAATTTCGAGGCCTGGGCTATATTTTGGAGCCAAATTCCTGCTCTATGCACGTATTCGCAGTTTGAAAACACGACTTTTTAATACCCAACATATGCCAAGTACTGAAAGAGGCAGTGAGTCACATTTTGCACAAACTCCCCTGCAGTTTTCGAAATATTCCATATATCCCAATTTCGAGGCCTGAGCCATATTTTGGAGCCAAATTCTTGCTCTATGCACGTATTCGCAGTTTGAAAACACGACTTTTTATACCCAACATATGCCAAGTACTGAAAGCAGCAGTGAGTCACATTTTGCACAAACTCCCCTGCAGCTTTCAAAATATCCCAAATATCCCAATTTCGAGGCCTGAGCCATATTTTGGAGCCAAATTCTGGCTCTCTGCACGTATTCGCAGTTTGAAATTACGAATTTTATACCCAACATATGCCAATGCATTTGGTCACATTTGTCTCCTTCCCCCCCTGAAGTTTTCAAAATATCCCAAATATCCCAATTTCGAGGCCTGAGCCATATTTTGGAGCCAAATTCTGGCTCTCTGCACGTATTCGCAGTTTGAAATTACGACTTTTTTATACCCAACATATGCCAATGCATTTGGTCACATTTGTCTCCTTCCCCCACTGCAGTTTTCAAAATATCCCAAACATCTCAATTTCGAGGCCTGAGCCATATTTTGGAGCCAAATTTTGGCTCTCTGCACGTATTCGCATTTTGAAATTACGACTTTTTATACCCAACATATGCCATGGCGTTTGGTCACATTTGTCTCAATCCCATTTGCAGTTTTCAAAATATCCCAAACATCCCAATTTCGAGGCCTGAGCCATATTTTGGAGCCAAATTCTGGCTCTCTGCACGTATTCGCAGTTTGAAATTACGGCTTTGTATACCCAACATATTCCAAGTACTGAAAGCGGCGTTTGATCATATTTGTCCCAAACCTCCCTGCAGTTTTCAAAATATCCTAAACATCCCAATTTCGAGGCCTGAGCCATATTTTGGTGCCAAATTCTTGCTCTATGCACGTATTCGCAGTTTGAAAACACGACTTTTTAACACCCAACATATGCCAAGTACTGAAAGCGGCAGTGAGTCACATTTTGCACAAACTCCCCTGCAGTTTTCGAAATATTCCAAATATCCCAATTTCGAGGCCTGAGCCATATTTTGGACCCAATTTCTTGCTCTATGCACGTATTCGCAGTTTGAAAACACGACTTTTTATACCCAACATATGCCAAGTACTGAAAGCAGCAGTGAGTCACATTTTGCACAAACTCCCCTGCAGTTTTCAAAATATCCCAAATATCCCAATTTCGAGGCCTGAGCCATATTTTGGAGCCAAATTCTGGCTCTCTGCACGTATTCGCAGTTTGAAATTACGACTTTTTTATACCCAACATATGCCAATGCGTTTGGTCACATTTGTCTCCTTCCCCCCTGCAGTTTTCAAAATATCCCAAACATCCCAATTTCGAGGCCTGTGCCATATTTTGTAGCAAAATTCTGGCTCTCTGCACGTATTCGCAGTTTGAAATTACGACTCTTTATACCCAACATATGCCAAGTACTAAAAGCGGCGTTTGGTCACATCTGTCCCAATCCCCCCTTCAGTTTTCAAAATATCCCAAATATCCCAATTTCGAGGCCTTAGCCATGTTTTGGAGCCAAATTCTGGCTCTCTGCACGTATTCGAAGTTTGAAATTGCGACTTTTTATACCCAACATATGCCAAGTACTGAAAGCAGCAGTGAGTCACATTTTGCAAAAACTCCCCTGCAGTTTTCAAAATATACAAAATTTCCCAATTTCGAGGCCTTAGCCATGTTTTGGAGCCAAATTCTGGCTCTCTGCACGTATTCGCAGTTTGAAATTGCGACTTCTTTATGCCCAACATATGCCAAGTACTTAAAGCGGCGTTTGGTCATATATGTCCCAAACCTCCCTGCAGTTTTCTAAATTTCCCAAACATCCCAATATCGAGGCCTGAGTCATATTTTGGAGCCAACGTCTGGCTTTCTGCACGTATTCATATTTTGATATTACGACTTTTTATACCCAACATATGCCAAGTACTGAAAAGGGGCAGTGAGTCACATTTTGCGCAAACTCCCCTTCAGTTTTCAAAATATCCCAAACATCCCAATTTCGAGGCCTGAGCCATATTTTGCAGCAAAAGTCTGGCTCTCTGCACGTATTCGCAGTTTGAAATTAGGCCTTTTTATACCCAACATATGCCAAGTACTAAAAGCGGCGTTTGGTCACATCTGTCCCAATCCCACCTTCAGTTTTCAAAATATCCCAAACACCTCAATTTCGAGGCCTGAGCCCTATTTTGGAGCCAAATTCTGGCTCTCTGCACGTATTCGCAGTTTGAATTTACGACTTTTTATATCCAGCATATGCCAAGTACTGAAAGCGGCGTTTGGTCACATTTGTCCCAAAGCTCCCTGCAGTTTTCAAAATATCCCAAACATGCTAATTTTGAGGCCTGAGCCATATTTTGGAGCCAATTTCTGGCTCTCTGCTCGTATTCGTAGTTTGAAAATACGGCTTTATATACCCAACATATTCCAAGTACTGAAAGCGGCATTTGGTCATATTTGTCCCAAACCTCCCTGCAGTTTTCAAAATATCCCAAACATCCCAATTTCGAGGCCTGAGCCATATTTTGGAGCCAAATTTTGTCTCTATGCACGTATTCGCAGATTGAATTTATGACTTTTTATACCCAATATATGCCAAGTCCTGAAAGTGGCAAAAAGTCACATTTTGCACAAACTCCCCTGCAGTTTTCGAAATATCCCAAATATCCCAATTTCGAGGCCTGAGCCATATTTTGGAGCCAAATTCTGGCTCTCTGTACGTATTCGCAGTTTGAAATTATGATTTTTATACCCAATATATGCCTAGTACTGAAAGCAGAAGTGAGTCACATTTTGCACAAACTCCCCTGCAGGTTTTAAAATATCCCAAATATCCCAATTTCGAGGCCTTAGCCATGTTTTGGAGCCAAATTCTGGCTCTTTGCACGTATTCGCAGTTTGAAATTACGACTTTTTTATTACCAACATATGCCAAGTACTGAAAGCGGCGTTTGGTCACATTTGTCCCAATCCTCCCTGCAATTTTCTAAATATCCCAAACATCCCAATATCGAGGCCTGAGTCATAATTTGGAGCCAACGTCTTGTTCTCTGCACGTATTCATATATTGATATTACGACTTTTATACCCAACATCTTCCAAGTACTGAAAGCAGCAGTGAGTCACATTTTGCACAAACTCCCCTGCAGTTTTCAAAATATCCCAAATATCCCAATTTCGATGCTCGAGCCATATTTTGGAGCCAAATTCTGGCTCTCTGCACGTATTCGCATTTTGAAATTACGACTTTTTTATACCCAACATATGCCAATGCGTTTGGTCACATTTGTCTCAATCCCCCCTGCAGTTTTCAAAATATCCCAAACATCCCAATTTCGAGGCCTGAGCCATATTTTGGAGCCAAATTCTGGCTCTCTGCACGTATTCGCAGTTTGAAATTACGGCTTTGTATACCCAACATATGCCAAGTACTGAAAGCGGCTTTTGGTCATATTTGTCCCAAACCTCCCTGCAGTTTTCAAAATATCCTAAACATCCCAATTTCGAGGCCTGAGCCATATTTTGGAGCCAAATTCTTGCTCTATGCACGTATTCGCAGTTTGAAAACACGACTTTTTATACCCAACATATGCCAACAGCAGTTAGTCACATTTTGCACAAACTCCCCTGCAGTTTTCAAAATATCCCAAATATCCCAATTTCGAGGCCTGAGCCATATTTTGGAGCCAAATTCTGGCTCTCTGCACGTAGTCGCAGTTTAACATTACGACTTTTTATACCCAACATATGCAAAGTACTGAAAGCAGCAGTGAGTCACATTTTGTACAAACTCCCCTGCAGTTTTCAAAATATACAAAATTTCCCAATTTCGAGGCCTTAGCCATGTTTTGGAGCCAAATTTTGGCTCTCTGCACGTATTCGCAGTTTGAAATTGCGACTTTTTTATGCCCAACATATGCCAAGTACTGAAAGCGGCGTTTGGTCACATTTGTCCCAAACCTCCCTGCAGTTTTCAAAATATCCCAAACATCCCAATTTCGAGGCCTGAGCCATATTTTGTAGCCAAATTCTGGCTCTCTGCACGTAGTCGCAGTTTGAAATTACGACTTTTTTATACCCAACATATGCCAATGCATTTTGTCACATTTGTCTCCTTCCCCCCCTGAAGTTTTCAAAATATCCCAATTTCGAGGCCTGAGCCATATTTTGGACCCAAATTCTGGCTCTCTGCACGTATTCGCAGTTTGAAATTACGACTTTTTTATACCCAACATATGCCAATGCATTTGGTCACATTTGTCTCCTTCCCCCCCTGCAGTTTTCAAAATATCCCAAACATCTCAATTTCGAGGCCTGAGCCATATTTTGGAGCCAAATTCTGGCTCTCTGCACGTATTCGCAGTTTGAAATTACGAAATTTTATACCCAACATATGCCAAGTCCTGAAAGCGGCAGTGAGTCACATTTTGCACAAACTCCCCTGCAGTTTTCGAAATATTCCAAATATCCCAATTTCGAGGCCTGAGCCATATTTTGGAGCAAAATTCTGGCTCTCTGCACGTAGTCGCAGTTTGAAATTACGACTTTTTATACCCAACATATGCCAAGTACTGAAAGCAGCAGTGAGTCACATTTTGCACAAACTCCCCTGCAATTCTCAAAATATACAAAATTTCCCAATTTCGAGGCCTTTGCCATGTTTTGGAGCCAAATTCTGGCTCTCTGCACGTATTCGCAGTTTGAAATTGCGACTTCTTTATGCCCAACATATGCCAAGTACTTAAAGCGGCGTTTGGTCATATATGTCCCAAACCTCCCTGCAGTTTTCTAAATTTCCCAAACATCCCAATATCGAGGCCTGAGTCATATTTTGGAGCCAACGTCTGGCTTTCTGCACGTATTCATATTTTGATATTACGACTTTTTATACCCAACATATGCCAAGTACTGAAAAGGGGCAGTGAGTCACATTTTGCGCAAACTCCCCTTCAGTTTTCAAAATATCCCAAACATCCCAATTTCGAGGCCTGAGCCATATTTTGCAGCAAAAGTCTGGCTCTCTGCACGTATTCGCAGTTTGAAATTAGGCCTTTTTATACCCAACACATGCCAAGTACTAAAAGCGGCGTTTGGTCACATCTGTCCCAATCCCCCCTTCAGTTTTCAAAATATCCCAAACACCTCAATTTCGAGGCCTGAGCCATATTTTGGAGCCAAATTCTGGCTCTCTGCACGTATTCGCAGTTTGAAATTACGGCTTTGTATACCCAACATATGCCAAGTACTGAAAGCGGCTTTTGGTCATATTTGTCCCAAACCTCCCTGCAGTTTTCAAAATATCCTAAACATCCCAATTTCGAGGCCTGAGCCATATTTTGGAGCCAAATTCTTGCTCTATGCACGTATTCGCAGTTTGAAAACACGACTTTTTATACCCAACATATGCCAACAGCAGTTAGTCACATTTTGCACAAACTCCCCTGCAGTTTTCAAAATATCCCAAATATCCCAATTTCGAGGCCTGAGCCATATTTTGGAGCCAAATTCTGGCTCTCTGCACGTAGTCGCAGTTTAACATTACGACTTTTTATACCCAACATATGCAAAGTACTGAAAGCAGCAGTGAGTCACATTTTGTACAAACTCCCCTGCAGTTTTCAAAATATACAAAATTTCCCAATTTCGAGGCCTTAGCCATGTTTTGGAGCCAAATTTTGGCTCTCTGCACGTATTCGCAGTTTGAAATTGCGACTTTTTTATGCCCAACATATGCCAAGTACTGAAAGCGGCGTTTGGTCACATTTGTCCCAAACCTCCCTGCAGTTTTCAAAATATCCCAAACATCCCAATTTCGAGGCCTGAGCCATATTTTGTAGCCAAATTCTGGCTCTCTGCACGTAGTCGCAGTTTGAAATTACGACTTTTTTATACCCAACATATGCCAATGCATTTTGTCACATTTGTCTCCTTCCCCCCCTGAAGTTTTCAAAATATCCCAATTTCGAGGCCTGAGCCATATTTTGGACCCAAATTCTGGCTCTCTGCACGTATTCGCAGTTTGAAATTACGACTTTTTTATACCCAACATATGCCAATGCATTTGGTCACATTTGTCTCCTTCCCCCCCTGCAGTTTTCAAAATATCCCAAACATCTCAATTTCGAGGCCTGAGCCATATTTTGGAGCCAAATTCTGGCTCTCTGCACGTATTCGCAGTTTGAAATTACGAATTTTTATACCCAACATATGCCAAGTCCTGAAAGCGGCAGTGAGTCACATTTTGCACAAACTCCCCTGCAGTTTTCGAAATATTCCAAATATCCCAATTTCGAGGCCTGAGCCATATTTTGGAGCAAAATTCTGGCTCTCTGCACGTAGTCGCAGTTTGAAATTACGACTTTTTATACCCAACATATGCCAAGTACTGAAAGCAGCAGTGAGTCACATTTTGCACAAACTCCCCTGCAATTCTCAAAATATACAAAATTTCCCAATTTCGAGGCCTTTGCCATGTTTTGGAGCCAAATTCTGGCTCTCTGCACGTATTCGCAGTTTGAAATTGCGACTTCTTTATGCCCAACATATGCCAAGTACTTAAAGCGGCGTTTGGTCATATATGTCCCAAACCTCCCTGCAGTTTTCTAAATTTCCCAAACATCCCAATATCGAGGCCTGAGTCATATTTTGGAGCCAACGTCTGGCTTTCTGCACGTATTCATATTTTGATATTACGACTTTTTATACCCAACATATGCCAAGTACTGAAAAGGGGCAGTGAGTCACATTTTGCGCAAACTCCCCTTCAGTTTTCAAAATATCCCAAACATCCCAATTTCGAGGCCTGAGCCATATTTTGCAGCAAAAGTCTGGCTCTCTGCACGTATTCGCAGTTTGAAATTAGGCCTTTTTATACCCAACACATGCCAAGTACTAAAAGCGGCGTTTGGTCACATCTGTCCCAATCCCCCCTTCAGTTTTCAAAATATCCCAAACACCTCAATTTCGAGGCCTGAGCCCTATTTTGGAGCCAAATTCTGGCTCTCTGCACGTATTCGCAGTTTGAATTTACGACTTTTTATATCCAACATATGCCAAGTACTGAAAGCGGCGTTTGGTCACATTTGTCCCAAAGCTCACTGCAGTTTTCAAAATATCCCAAACATGCTAATTTTGAGGCCTGAGCCATATTTTGGAGCCAATTTCTGGCTCTCTGCTCGTATTCGTAGTTTGAAAATACGGCTTTATATACCCAACATATTCCAAGTACTGAAAGCGGCATTTGGTCATATTTGTCCCAAACCTCCCTGCAGTTTTCAAAATATCCCAAACATCCCAATTTCGAGGCCTGAGCCATATTTTGGAGCCAAATTTTGTCTCTATGCACGTATTCGCAGATTGAATTTATGAATTTTTATACCCAATATATGCCAAGTCCTGAAAGTGGCAAAAAGTCACATTTTGCACAAACTCCCCTGCAGTTTTCGAAATATCCCAAATATCCCAATTTCGAGGCCTGAGCCATATTTTGGAGCCAAATTCTGGCTCTCTGTACGTATTCGCAGTTTGAAATTATGATTTTTATACCCAATATATGCCTAGTACTGAAAGCAGCAGTGAGTCACATTTTGCACAAACTCCCCTGCAGGTTTTAAAATATCCCAAATATCCCAATTTCGAGGCCTTAGCCATGTTTTGGAGCCAAATTCTGGCTCTTTGCACGTATTCGCAGTTTGAAATTACGACTTTTTTATTACCAACATATGCCAAGTACTGAAAGCGGCGTTTGGTCACATTTGTCCCAATCCTCCCTGCAATTTTCTAAATATCCCAAACATCCCAATATCGAGGCCTGAGTCATAATTTGGAGCCAACGTCTTGTTCTCTGCACGTATTCATATTTTGATATTACGACTTTTATACCCAACATATGCCAAGTACTGAAAGCAGCAGTGAGTCACATTTTGCACAAACTCCCCTGCAGTTTTCAAAATATCCCAAATATCCCAATTTCGATGCTCGAGCCATATTTTGGAGCCAAATTCTGGCTCTCTGCACGTATTCGCATTTTGAAATTACGACTTTTTTATACCCAACATATGCCAATGCGTTTGGTCACATTTGTCTCAATCCCCCCTGCAGTTTTCAAAATATCCCAAACATCCCAATTTCGAGGCCTGATCCATATTTTGGAGCCAAATTCTGGCTCTCTGCACGTATTCGCAGTTTGAAATTACGGATTTGTATACCCAACATATGCCAAGTACTGAAAGCGGCGTTTGATCATATTTGTCCCAAACCTCCCTGCAGTTTTCAAAATATCCCAAACATCCCAATTTCGAGGCCTGAGCCATATTTTGGAGCCAAATTCTGTCTCTATGCACGTATTCGCAGATTGAATTTATGACATTTTATACCCAATATATGCCAAGTCCTGAAAGTGGCAGTGAGTCACATTTTGCACAAACTCCCCTGCAGTTTTCGAAATATCCCAAATATCCCAATTTCGAGGCCTGAGCCATATTTTGGAGCCAAATTCTGGCTTTCTATACGTATTCGTAGTTTGAAATTATGAATTTTTATACCCAATATATGCCTAGTACTGAAAGCAGCAGTGAGTCACATTTTGCACAAACTCCCCTGCAGGTTTTAAAATATCCTAAATATCCCAATTTCGAGGCCTTAGCCATGTTTTGGAGCCAAATTCTGGCTCTTTGCACGTATTCGCAGTTTGAAATTGCGACTTTTTTGTTCCCAACATATGCCAAGTACTGAATGCGGCGTTTGGTCACATTTGTCCCAATCCTCCCTGCAATTTTCTAAATATCCCAAACATCCCAATATTGAAGCCTGAGTCATAATTTGGAGCCAACGTCTGGCTCTCTGCACGTATTCATATTTTGATATTACGACTTTTTATACCCAACATATGCCAAGTACTGAAAGTGGCAGTGAGTCACAATTTGCGCAAACTCCCCTGCAGATTTCAAAATATTCCAAACATCCCTATTTCGAGGCCTGAGCCATATTTTATAGCCAAATTCTGGCTCTCTGCACGTATTCGCAGTTTGAAATTACGGCTTTGTATACCCAACATATGCCAAGTACTGAAAGCGGCTTTTGGTCATATTTGTCCCAAACCTCCCTGCAGTTTTCAAAATATCCTAAACATCCCAATTTCGAGGCCTGAGCCATATTTTGGAGCCAAATTCTTGCTCTATGCACGTATTCGCAGTTTGAAAACACGACTTTTTAATACCCAACATATGCCAAGTACTGAAAGCGGCAGTGAGTCACATTTTTCACAAACTCCCCTGCAGTTTTCGAAATATTCCAAATATCCCAATTTCGAGGCCTGAGCAAAATTTTTTAGCCAAATTCTGGCTCTCTGCACGTATTCGCAGTATGAAATTACGAACTTTTTATACCCAACATATGCCAAGTACTGAAAGCGGCGTTTGGTTACATTTGTCCCAAACCTCCCTGCAGTTTCAAAATATCCCAAACATCCCAATTTCGAGGCCAGAGCCATATTTTGGAGCCAAATTCTCGCTCTATGCACGTATTCGCAGTTTGAAATTACAACATTTTATACCCAACATATGCCAAGTCCTGAAAGCGCCAGTGAGTTACATTTCGCACAAACTCCCCTGCAGTTTTCGAAATATCCCAAATATCCCAATTTTGAGGACTGAGCCATATTTGGGAGCCAAATTCTGGCTCTCTTCACGTATTCGAAGTTTGAAATTACGACTTTTTATACCCAACATAAGCCAAGGACTGAAAGTGGCGTTTGGTCACATTTGTCCCAAACCTCCCTACAGTTTTCAAAATATCCCAAACACCCCAATTTCGAGGCATGAGCCATATTTTGGACCCAAATTCTAGCTCTCTGCACGTATTCGGTTTTCGAAATTACGACATTTTATACCCAACATATGCCAAGTCTTGAAAGCGGCAATGAGTCACATTTCGCACAAACTCCCCAGGAGTTTTCGAAATATCCCTAATATCAAAATTTCGAGGTCTGAGCCATATTTTGGAGCAAAATTCTGGCTCTCTGCACGTATTCGCTGTTTGAAATTACGACTTTTTTATACCCAACATATGCAAAGTACTGAAAGCGGCGTTTGGTCACATTTGTCCCAAACCCCCCCTGCAGTTTTCAAAATATTCTAAACATCCCAATTTCGAGGCCTTACCATTTTTTGGAGCCAAATTCTGGCTCTATGCACGTATTCGTGGTTTGAAATTACGACATTTTATACCCAACATATGCCAAGTCCTGAAAGCGGCAGTGAGTCACATTTCGCACAAACTCCACTGCAGTTTTCGAAATATCCCAAATATCCCAATTTTGAGGCCTGAGCCATATTTTGGAGCCAAATTCTGGCTCTCTGCACGTATTCGAAGTTTGAAATTACGACTTTTTATACCCAACATATGCCAAGTACTGAAAGTGGCGTTTGGTCACATTTGTCCCACACCTCCCTGCAGTTTTCAAAATATCCCAAAAATCCCAATTTTGAGGCATTAGCCATATTTTGGAGCCAAATTCTGGCTCTCTGCACGTATTCGCAGTTTGAAATTACGAATTTATATACCCAACATATGGCAAGTCCTGAAAGCGTTAGTGAGTCACGTTTTGCACAATCTCCTCTGCAGTTTTCGTAATATCCCAAATATCCCAATTTTGAGGCCTGAGCCGTATTTTGGAGCCAAATTCAGGCTCTCTGCACGTATTCGCAATTTGAAATTGCGACTTTTTTTACCTAACATATGCCAAGTACTGAAAGTGGCAATAGGTCACATTTGTCCCACACCTCCCTGCAGTTTTCAAAACATCCCAAACATCCCAATTTCGAGGCATGAGCCATATTTTGGAGCCAAATTCTGGCTCTATGCACGTATTCGCGGTTTGAAATTACTACATTTTATACCCAACATATGCCAAGTCCTGAAAGCGGCAGTGAGTCACATTTCGCACAAACTCCCCTGCAGTTTTCGAAATATTCCAAATATCCCAATTTCGAGGCCTGAGCCATATTTTGGAGCAAAATTCTGGCTCTCTGCACGTAGTCGCAGTTTGAAATTACGACTTTTTATACCCAACATATGCCAAGTACTGAAAGCAGCAGTGAGTCACATTTTGCACAAACTCCCCTGCAATTCTCAAAATATACAAAATTTCCCAATTTCGAGGCCTTTGCCATGTTTTGGAGCCAAATTCTGGCTCTCTGCACGTATTCGCAGTTTGAAATTGCGACTTTTTTATGCCCAACATATGCCAAGTACTGAAAACGGCGTTTGGTCACATATGTCCCAAACCTCCCTGCAGTTTTCTAAATATCCCAAACATCCCAATATCGAGGCCTGAGTCATATTTTGGAGCCAACGTCTGGCTCTCTGCACGTATTCATATTTTGATATTACGACTTTTTATACCCAACATATGCCAAGTACTGAAAGTGGCAGTGAGTCACATTTTGCGCAAACTCCCCTGCAGTTTTCAAAATAACCCAAACATCCCAATTTCGAGGCCTAAGCCATATTTTGTAGCCAAATTCTGGCTCTCTGCACGTATTCGCATTTTGAAATTACGACTTTTTATACCCAACATATGCCAATGCGTTTGGTCACATTTGACTCAATCCCCCCTGCAGTTTTCAAAATATCCCAAACATCCCAATTTCGAGGCCTGATCCATATTTTGGAGCCAAATTCTGGCTCTCTGCACGTATTCGCAGTTTGAAATTACGGATTTGTATACCCAACATATGCCAAGTACTGAAAGCGGCGTTTGATCATATTTGTCCCAAACCTCCCTGCAGTTTTCAAAATATCCCAAACATCCCAATTTCGAGGCCTGAGCCATATTTTGGAGCCAAATTCTGTCTCTATGCACGTATTCGCAGATTGAATTTATGACATTTTATACCCAATATATGCCAAGTCCTGAAAGTGGCAGTGAGTCACATTTGGCACAAACTCCCCTGCAGTTTTCGAAATATCCCAAATATCCCAATTTCGAGGCCTGAGCCATATTTTGGAGCCAAATTCTGGCTCTTTGCACGTATTCGCAGTTTGAAATTGCGACTTTTTTGTTCCCAACATATGCCAAGTACTGAATGCGGCGTTTGGTCACATTTGTCCCAATCCTCCCTGCAATTTTCTAAATATCCCAAACATCCCAATATTGAAGCCTGAGTCATAATTTGGAGCCAACGTCTGGCTCTCTGCACGTATTCATATTTTGATATTACGACTTTTTATACCCAACATATGCCAAGTACTGAAAGTGGCAGTGAGTCACAATTTGCGCAAACTCCCCTGCAGATTTCAAAATATTCCAAACATCCCTATTTCGAGGCCTGAGCCATATTTTATAGCCAAATTCTGGCTCTCTGCACGTATTCGCAGTTTGAAATTACGGCTTTGTATACCCAACATATGCCAAGTACTGAAAGCGGCTTTTGGTCATATTTGTCCCAAACCTCCCTGCAGTTTTCAAAATATCCTAAACATCCCAATTTCGAGGCCAGAGCCATATTTTGGAGCCAAATTCTTGCTCTATGCACGTATTCGCAGTTTGAAAACACGACTTTTTAATACCCAACATATGCCAAGTACTGAAAGCGGCAGTGAGTCACATTTTTCACAAACTCCCCTGCAGTTTTCGAAATATTCCAAATATCCCAATTTCGAGGCCTGAGCAAAATTTTTTAGCCAAATTCTGGCTCTCTGCACGTATTCGCAGTATGAAATTACGAATTTTTTATACCCAACATATGCCAAGTACTGAAAGCGGCTTTTGGTCATATTTGTCCCAAACCTCCCTGCAGTTTTCAAAATATCCCAAACATCCCAATTTCGAGGCCAGAGATATATTTTCGAGCCAAATTCTGGCTCTATGCACGTATTCGCAGTTTGAAATTACAACATTTTATACCCAACATATGCCAAGTCCTGAAAGCGGCAGTGAGTTACATTTCGCACAAACTCCCCTGCAGTTTTCGAAATATCCCAAATATCCCAATTTTGAGGACTGAGCCATATTTGGGAGCCAAATTCTGGCTCTCTTCACGTATTCGAAGTTTGAAATTACGACTTTTTATACCCAACATAAGCCAAGGACTGAAAGTGGCGTTTGGTCACATTTGTCCCAAACCTCCCTACAGTTTTCAAAATATCCCAAACACCCCAATTTCGAGGCATGAGCCATATTTTGGACCCAAATTCTAGCTCTCTGCACGTATTCGGTTTTCGAAATTACGACATTTTATACCCAACATATGCCAAGTCTTGAAAGCGGCAATGAGTCACATTTCGCACAAACTCCCCAGGAGTTTTCGAAATATCCCAAATATCAAAATTTCGAGGTCTGAGCCATATTTTGGAGCAAAATTCTGGCTCTCTGCACGTATTCGCTGTTTGAAATTACGACTTTTTTATACCCAACATATGCAAAGTACTGAAAGCGGCGTTTGGTCACATTTGTCCCAAACCCCCCCTGCAGTTTTCAAAATATTCTAAACATCCCAATTTCGAGGCCTTACCATTTTTTGGAGCCAAATTCTGGATCTATGCACGTATTCGTGGTTTGAAATTACGACATTTTATACCCAACATATGCCAAGTCCTGAAAGCGGCAGTGAGTCACATTTCGCACAAACTCCACTGCAGTTTTCGAAATATCCCAAATATCCCAATTTTGAGGCCTGAGCCATATTTTGGAGCCAAATTCTGGCTCTCTGCACGTATTCGACGTTTGAAATTACGACTTTTTATACCCAACATATGCCAAGTACTGAAAGTGGCGTTTGGTCACATTTGTCCCACACCTCCCTGCAGTTTTCAAAATATCCCAAAAATCCCAATTTTGAGGCATTAGCCATATTTTGGAGCCAAATTCTGGCTCTCTGCACGTATTCGCAGTTTGAAATTACGAATTTATATACCCAACATATGGCAAGTCCTGAAAGCGTTAGTGAGTCACGTTTCGCACAATCTCCTCTGCAGTTTTCGTAATATCCCAAATATCCCTATTTTGAGGCCTGAGCCGTATTTTGGAGCCAAATTCTGGCTCTCTGCACGTATTCGCAATTTGAAATTGCGACTTTTTTTACCTAACATATGCCAAGTACTGAAAGTGGCGTTAGGTCACATTTGTCCCACACCTCCCTGCAGTTTTCAAAACATCCCAAACATCCCAATTTCGAGGCATGAGCCATATTTTGGAGCCAAATTCTGGCTCTATGCACGTATTCGCGGTTTGAAATTACTACATTTTATACCCAACATATGCCAAGTCCTGAAAGCGGCAGTGAGTCACATTTCGCACAAACTCCCCTGCAGTTTTCGATATATCCCAAATATCCCAATTTCGAGGCCTGAGCCATATTTTGGAGCCAAATTCAGGCTCTCTACACGTATTCGCTGTATGAAATTACGATTTTTTTATACCCAACATATGCCAAGTACGGAAAGCGGCGTTTGGTTACATTTGTCCCAAACCTCCCTGCAGTTTTCAAAATATCCCAAACATCAGAATATCGAGGCCTGAGCCATATTTTGGAGCCAAATTCAGGCTCTCTGCACGTATTCGCAGTTTGATATTACGAATTTGTATACCAAACATATGCCAAGGACAGAAAGTGGCGTTTGGTCACATTTGTCCCAAACTACCCCGCAGTTTTCAAAATATCCCAAACATCCTAATTTCGAGGCATGAGCCATATTTTGGAGCCAAATTCTGGCTCTCTGCACGTATTCGCAGTTTGAAATTACGACTTTTTTATACCCAACATATGCCAAGTACTGAACGCCGCGTTTGGTCACATATTTGTCCAAAACCCCCCCTGCAGTTTTCAAAATATCCCAAACATCCCACTTTTGAGGCCTGAGCAATATTTTGGAGCCAAATTCAAGCTCTCTGCACGTATTCGCTGTTTGAAATTACGACTTTTTATACCCAACATATGCCAAGTTCTGAATACGGCGTTTGGTCACATTTGTCCCACACCTCCCTGCAGTTTTCAAAATATCCCAAAAATCCCAATTTTGAGGCATTAGCCATATTTTGGAGCCAAATTCTGGCTCTCTGCACGTATTCGCAGTTTGAAATTACGAATTTATATACCCAACATATGGCAAGTCCTGAAAGCGTTAGTGAGTCACGTTTCGCACAATCTCCTCTGCAGTTTTCGTAATATCCCAAATATCCCAATTTTGAGGCCTGAGCCGTATTTTGGAGCCAAATTCTGGCTCTCTGCACGTATTCGCAATTTGAAATTGCGACTTTTTTTACCTAACATATGCCAAGTACTGAAAGTGGCGTTAGGTCACATTTGTCCCACACCTCCCTGCAGTTTTCAAAACATCCCAAACATCCCAATTTCGAGGCATGAGCCATATTTTGGAGCCAAATTCTGGCTCTATGCACGTATTCGCGGTTTGAAATTACGACATTTTATACCCAACATATGCCAAGTCTTGAAAGCGGCAATGAGTCACATTTCGCACAAACTCCCCAGGAGTTTTCGAAATATCCCAAATATCAAAATTTCGAGGTCTGAGCCATATTTTGGAGCAAAATTCTGGCTCTCTGCACGTATTCGCTGTTTGAAATTACGACTTTTTTATACCCAACATATGCAAAGTACTGAAAGCGGCGTTTGGTCACATTTGTCCCAAACCCCCCCTGCAGTTTTCAAAATATTCTAAACATCCCAATTTCGAGGCCTTACCATTTTTTGGAGCCAAATTCTGGATCTATGCACGTATTCGTGGTTTGAAATTACGACATTTTATACCCAACATATGCCAAGTCCTGAAAGCGGCAGTGAGTCACATTTCGCACAAACTCCACTGCAGTTTTCGAAATATCCCAAATATCCCAATTTTGAGGCCTGAGCCATATTTTGGAGCCAAATTCTGGCTCTCTGCACGTATTCGACGTTTGAAATTACGACTTTTTATACCCAACATATGCCAAGTACTGAAAGTGGCGTTTGGTCACATTTGTCCCACACCTCCCTGCAGTTTTCAAAATATCCCAAAAATCCCAATTTTGAGGCATTAGCCATATTTTGGAGCCAAATTCTGGCTCTCTGCACGTATTCGCAGTTTGAAATTACGAATTTATATACCCAACATATGGCAAGTCCTGAAAGCGTTAGTGAGTCACGTTTCGCACAATCTCCTCTGCAGTTTTCGTAATATCCCAAATATCCCTATTTTGAGGCCTGAGCCGTATTTTGGAGCCAAATTCTGGCTCTCTGCACGTATTCGCAATTTGAAATTGCGACTTTTTTTACCTAACATATGCCAAGTACTGAAAGTGGCGTTAGGTCACATTTGTCCCACACCTCCCTGCAGTTTTCAAAACATCCCAAACATCCCAATTTCGAGGCATGAGCCATATTTTGGAGCCAAATTCTGGCTCTATGCACGTATTCGCGGTTTGAAATTACTACATTTTATACCCAACATATGCCAAGTCCTGAAAGCGGCAGTGAGTCACATTTCGCACAAACTCCCCTGCAGTTTTCGATATATCCCAAATATCCCAATTTCGAGGCCTGAGCCATATTTTAAAGCCAAATTCAGGCTCTCTACACGTATTCGCTGTATGAAATTACGATTTTTTTATACCCAACATATGCCAAGTACGGAAAGCGGCGTTTGGTTACATTTGTCCCAAACCTCCCTGCAGTTTTCAAAATATCCCAAACATCAGAATATCGAGGCCTGAGCCATATTTTGGAGCCAAATTCAGGCTCTCTGCACGTATTCGCAGTTTGATATTACGAATTTGTATACCAAACATATGCCAAGGACAGAAAGTGGCGTTTGGTCACATTTGTCCCAAACTACCCCGCAGTTTTCAAAATATCCCAAACATCCTAATTTCGAGGCATGAGCCATATTTTGGAGCCAAATTCTGGCTCTCTGCACGTATTCGCAGTTTGAAATTACGACTTTTTTATACCCAACATATGCCAAGTACTGAACGCCGCGTTTGGTCACATATTTGTCCAAAACCCCCCCTGCAGTTTTCAAAATATCCCAAACATCCCACTTTTGAGGCCTGAGCAATATTTTGGAGCCAAATTCAAGCTCTCTGCACGTATTCGCTGTTTGAAATTACGACTTTTTATACCCAACATATGCCAAGTTCTGAATACGGCGTTTGGTCACATTTGTCCCACACCTCCCTGCAGTTTTCAAAATATCCCAAAAATCCCAATTTTGAGGCATTAGCCATATTTTGGAGCCAAATTCTGGCTCTCTGCACGTATTCGCAGTTTGAAATTACGAATTTATATACCCAACATATGGCAAGTCCTGAAAGCGTTAGTGAGTCACGTTTCGCACAATCTCCTCTGCAGTTTTCGTAATATCCCAAATATCCCAATTTTGAGGCCTGAGCCGTATTTTGGAGCCAAATTCTGGCTCTCTGCACGTATTCGCAATTTGAAATTGCGACTTTTTTTACCTAACATATGCCAAGTACTGAAAGTGGCGTTAGGTCACATTTGTCCCACACCTCCCTGCAGTTTTCAAAACATCCCAAACATCCCAATTTCGAGGCATGAGCCATATTTTGGAGCCAAATTCTGGCTCTATGCACGTATTCGCGGTTTGAAATTACTACATTTTATACCCAACATATGCCAAGTCCTGAAAGCGGCAGTGAGTCACATTTCGCACAAACTCCCCTGCAGTTTTCGATATATCCCAAATATCCCAATTTCGAGGCCTGAGCCATATTTTGGAGCCAAATTCAGGCTCTCTACACGTATTCGCTGTATGAAATTACGAATTTTTTATACCCAACATATGCCAAGTACGGAAAGCGGCGTTTGGTTACATTTGTCCCAAACCTCCCTGCAGTTTTCAAAATATCCCAAACATCAGAATATCGAGGCCTGAGCCATATTTTGGAGCCAAATTCAGGCTCTCTGCACGTATTCGCAGTTTGATATTACGAATTTGTATACCAAACATATGCCAAGGACTGAAAGTGGCGTTTGGTCACATTTGTCCCAAACTACCCCGCAGTTTTCAAAATATCCCAAACATCCCAATTTCGAGGCATGAGCCATATTTTGGAGCCAAATTCTGGCTCTCTGAACGTATTCGCATTTTGAAATTACGACTTTTTTATACCCAACATATGCCAAGTACTGAACGCCGCGTTTGGTCACATATTTGTCCAAAACCCCCCCTGCAGTTTTCAAAATATCCCAAACATCCCACTTTTGAGGCCTGAGCAATATTTTGGAGCCAAATTCAAGCTCTCTGCACGTATTCGCAGTTTGAAATTACGAATTTTTATACCCAACATATGCCAAGTTCTGAACGCGGCGTTTGGTCATATTTGTCCCAAACCCCCCTGCAGTTTTCAAAATATCCCAAACATCCCAATTTCGAGGCCTGAGCCATATTTTGGAGCCAAATTCTTGCTCTATGCACGTATTCGCGGTATGAAATTACGACATTTTATACCCAACAGATGCCACGTCTTGAAAGCGGCAGTGAATCACATTTCTCACAAACTCCCCTGCAGTTTTCGAAATATCCCAAATATCCCAATTTTGAGGCATTAGCCATATTTTGGAGCCAAATTCTGGCTCTCTGCATGTATTCGCAGTTTGAAATTACGAATTTATATACCCAACATATGCCAAGTCCTGAAAGCGTCAGTGAGTCACATTTCGCACAAACTCCCCTGCAGTTTTCGAAATATCCCAATTTCGAGGCCTGAGCCATATTTTGGAGCCAAATTCAAGCTCTCTGCACTTATTCGCTGTTTGAAATTACGACTTTTTATACCCAACATATGCCAAGTTCTGAATACGGCGTTTGGTCATATTTGTCCCAAACCCCCCTGCAGTTTTCAAAATATCCCAAACATCCCAATTTCGAGGACTGAGCAATATTTTGGAGCCAAATTCTGGCTCTATGCACGTATTCGCAGTTTGAAATTACTACATTTTATACCCAACATATGCCAAGTCCTGAAAGCGGCAGTGAGTCACATTTCGCACAAACTCCCCTGCATTTTTCGAAATATCCCAAATATCCCAATTTCGAGGCCTGAGCCATATTTTGGAGCCAAATTCTGGCTCTCTACACGTATTCGCAGTATTAAATTACGAATTTTTTATACCCAACATATGCCAAGTACTGAAAGCGGCGTTTGGTTACATTTGTCCCAAACCTCCCTGCAGTTTTCAAAATATCCCAAACATCCCAATTTCAAGGCATGAGCCATATTTTGGACCCAAATTCTAGCTCTCTGCACGTATTCGGTTTTGAAATTACGACATTTTATACCCAACATATGCCAAGTCCTGAAAGCGGCAGTGAGACACATTTCGCACAAACTCCCCTGCAGTTTTCGAAATATCCCAAATATCCCAATTTCGAAGCCTGAGCAATATTTTGGAGCCAAATTCTGGCTCTCTGAACGTATTCGAAGTTTGAAATTACGAATTTATATACCCAACATATGCCAAGTACTGAATGCGGCGTTTGGTCACATTTGTCTCAATCCACCCTGTAGTTTTCAAAATATCCCAAATATCCCAATTTCGAGGCCTGAGCAATATTTTGGAGCCAAATTCGAGCTCTCTGCACGTATTCGCAATTTGAAATTACGACTTTTTATACCCAACATATGCCAAGTACTAAAAGCAGCGTTTTGTCACATTTGTCCCAAACCCCCCTGCAGTTTTCAAAATATCCCAAACATCCCAATTTCGAAGCCTGAGCCATATTTTGGAGCCAAATTCTGGCTCTATGCACATATTTACGGTTTGAAATTACGACATTTTATACCCAACATATGCCAAGTCCTGAAAGCGGCAGTGAGTCACATTTCGCACAAACTCCCCTGCAGTTTTCAAAATATCCCAAACATCCCAATTTCGAGGCCTGAGCCATATTTTGGAGCCAAATTCTGGCTCTCTGCACGTATTCGCTGTTTGAAGTTACGACTTCTTTATACCCAACATATCCCAAGTACTGAAAGCGGCATTTGGTCACATTTGTCCCACACCTCCCTGCAGTTTTCAAAATATCCCAAACATCCCAATTTCGAGGCATGAGCCATATTTTGGATCCAAATTCTGGCTCTCTGCACGTATTCGCAGTTTGAAATTACGATTTTATATACAAAACATATGCCAAGTCCTGAAAGCAGCAGTGAGTCACATTTCGCACAAACTCCCCTGCAGTTTTCGAAATATCCCAATTTCGAGGCCTGAGCCATATTTTGGAGCCAAATTCTGGCTCTCTGCACGTATTCGCAGTTTGAAATTACGACTTTTTTATACCCAACATATGCCAAGTACTGAACGCGGCGTTTGCTCACATTTGTCCAAAACCCCCCCTGCAATTTTCAAAATATCCCAAACATCCCACTTTCGAGGCCTGAGCCATATTTTGGAGCCAAATTCAAGCTCTCTGCACGTATTCGCTGTTTGAAATTACGACTTTTTTATACCCAACATATGCCAAGTTCTGAATACGGCGTTTGGTCATATTTGTCCCAAACCCCCCTGCAGTTTTCAAAATATCCCAAACATCCCAATTTCGAGGACTGAGCAATATTTTGGAGCCAAATTCTGGCTCTATGCACGTATTCGCAGTTTGAAATTACTACATTTTATACCCAACAAATGCCAAGTCCTGAAAGCGGCAGTGAGTCACATTTCGCACAAACTCCCCTGCAGTTTTCGAAATATCCCAAATATCCCAATTTCGAGGCCTGAGCCATATTTTGGAGCCAAATTCTTGCTCTCTACACGTATTCGCAGTATTAAATTACGAATTTTTTATACCCAACATATGCCAAGTACTGAAAGCGGCGTTTGGTTACATTTGTCCCAAACCTCCCTGCAGTTTTCAAAATATCCCAAACATCCCAATTTCGAGGCATGAGCCATATTTTGGACCCAAATTCTAGCTCTCTGCACGTATTCGGTTTTGAAATTACGACATTTTATACCCAACATATGCCAAGTCCTGAAAGCGGCAGTGAGACACATTTCGCACAAACTCCCCTGCAGTTTTCGAAATACCCCAAATATCCCAATTTCGAAGCCTGAGCAATATTTTGGAGCCAAATTCTGGCTCTCTAAACGTATTCGAAGTTTGAAATTACGAATTTATATACCCAACATATGCCAAGTACTGAATGCGGCGTTTGGTCACATTTGTCTCAATCCACCCTGTAGTTTTCAAAATATCCCAAATATCCCAATTTCGAGGCCTGAGCAATATTTTGGAGCCAAATTCGGGCTCTCTGCACGTATTCGCAATTTGAAATTACGACTTTTTATACCCAACATATGCCAAGTACTAAAAGCAGCGTTTTGTCACATTTGTCCCAAACCCCCCTGCAGTTTTCAAAATATCCCAAACATCCCAATTTCGAAGCCTGAGCCATATTTTGGAGCCAAATTCTGGCTCTATGCACATATTTACGGTTTGAAATTACGACATTTTATACCCAACATATGCCAAGTCCTGAAAGCGGCAGTGAGTCACATTTCGCACAAACTCCCCTGCAGTTTTCAAAATATCCCAAACATCCCAATTTCGAGGCCTGAGCCATATTTTGGAGCCAAATTCTGGCTCTCTGCACGTATTCGCAATTTGAAATTACGACTTTTTATACCCAACATATGTCAAGTATTGAAAGTGGCGTTTGGTCACATTTGTCCCAAACCTCCCTGCAGTTTTCAAAATATCCCAAATATCCCAATTTCGAGGACTGAGCAATATTTTGGAGCCAAATTCTGGCTCTATGCACGTATTCGCAGTTTGAAATTAAGACTTTTTATACCCAACATATGCCAAGTCCTGAAAGCGGCAGTGAGTCAAATTTTGCAGAAATTCGCCTACAATTTTCGAAATATCCCAAATATCCCAATTTCGAGGCCTGAGCCATATTTTGGAGCCAAATTCTGGCTCTCTGCACGTATTCGCAGTATGAAATTACGAATTTTTTATACCCAACATAAGCCAAGGACTGAAAGTGGCGTTTGGTCACATTTATCCCAAACCTCCCTACAGTTTTCAAAAAATCCCAAACATCAGAATATCGAGGCCTGAGCCACATTTTGGAGCCAAATTCAGGCTCTCTGCACGTACTCGCAGTTTGATAATACGAATTTGTATACCCAACATATGCCAAGGACTGAAAATGGCGTTTGGTGACATTTGTCCCAAACCTCCCTGCAGTTTTCAAAATATCCCAAACATCCCAATTTCGAGGCATGAGCTATATTTTGGACCCAAATTCTAGCTCTCTGCACGTATTCGGTTTTGGAAATTACGACATTTTATACCCAACATATGCCAAGTCTTGAAAGCGGCAGTGAGTCACATTTCGCACAAACTCCCATGGAGTTTTCGAAATATCCCAAATATCAAAATTTCGAGGTCTGAGCCATATTTTGGAGCCAAATTCTGGCTCTCTGCACGTATTCGCTGTTTGAAATTACGACTTTTTTATACCCAACATATGCAAAGTACTGAAAGCGGCGTTTGGTCACATTTGTCCCAAACCCCCCCTGCAGTTTTCAAAATATCCCAAACATCCCAATTTCGAGGTATTAGCCATATTTTGGACCCAAATTCTAGCTCTCTGCACGTATTCGGTTTTGGAAATTACGACATTTTATACCCAACATATGCCAAGTCCTGAAAGAGGCAGTGAGACACATTTCGCACAAACTCCCCTGCAGTTTTCGAAATATCCCAAATATCCCAATTTCGAAGCCTGAGCAATATTTTGGAGCCAAATTCTGGCTCTCTGAACGTATTCGCAGTTTGAAATTACGACTTTTTATACCCAACATATGCCACGTTCTGAATGCGGCGTTTGGTCATATTTGTCCCAAACCCCCCTGCAGTTTTCAAAATATCCCAAACATCCCAATTTCGAGGACTGAGCAATATTTTGGAGCCAAATTCTGGCTCTATGCACGTATTCGTAGTTTCAAATTACTACATTTTATACCCAACATATGCCAAGTCCTGACAGCGGCAGTGAGTCACATTTCGCGCAAACTCCCCTGCAGTTTTCGATATATCCCAAATATCCCAATTTCGAGGCCTGAGCCATATTTTGGAGCCAAATTCTGGCTCTCTACACGTATTCGCAGTATGAAATTACGAATTTTTTATACCCAACATATGCCAAGTACTGAAAGCGGCGTTTGGTTACATTTGTCCCAAACCTCCCTGCAGTTTTCAAAATATCCCAAACATCAGAATATCGAGGCCTGAGCCATATTTTGGAGCCAAATTCAGGCTCTCTGCACGTATTCGCAGTTTGATATTACGAATTTGTATACCAAACATATGCCAAGGACTGAAAGTGGCGTTTGGTCACATTTGTCCCAAACCTCCCTGCAGTTTTCAAAATATCTCAAACATCCCAATTTCGAGGCATGAGCCATATTTTGGAGCCTAATTCTGGCTCTCTGCACGTATTCGCAGTTTGAAATTACGACTTTTTTATACCCAACATATGCCAAGTACTGAACGCCGCGTTTGGTCACATATTTGTCCAAAACCCCCCCTGCAGTTTTCAAAATATCCCAAACATCCCACTTTCGAGGCCTGAGCAATATTTTGGAGCCAAATTCAAGCTCTCTGCACGTATTCGCAGTTTGAAATTACGACTTTTTATACCCAACATATGCCAAGTTCTGAATGCGGCGTTTGGTCATATTTGTCCCAAACCCCCCTGCAGTTTTCAAAATATCCCAAACATCCCAATTTCGAGGCCTGAGCCATATTTTGGAGCCAAATTCTTGCTCTATGCACGTATTCGCGGTTTGAAATTACGACATTTTATACCCAACATATGCCACGTCTTGTAAGCGGCAGTGAATCACATTTCTCACAAACTCCCCTGATGTTTTCGAAATATCCCAAATATCCCAATTTTGAGGCATTAGCCATATTTTGGAGCCAAATTCTGGCTCTCTGCATGTATTCGCAGTTTGAAATTACGAATTTATATACCAACATATGCCAAGTCCTGAAAGCGGCAGTGAGTCACATTTCGCACAAACTCCCCTGCAGTTTTCGAAATATCCCAATTTCGAGGCCTGAGCCATGTTTTGGAGCCAAATTCTGGCTCTCTGCACGTATTCGCAGTTTGAAATTACGACTTTTTTATACCCAACATATGCCAAGTACTGAACGCGGCGTTTGGTCACATTTGTCCAAAACCCCCCCTGCAGTCTTCAAAATATCCCAAACATCCCACTTTCGAGGCCTGAGCCATATTTTGGAGCCAAATTCAAGCTCTCTGCACGTATTCGCTGTTTGAAATTACGACTTTTTATACCCAACATATGCCAAGTTCTGAATACGGCGTTTGGTCATATTTCTCCCAAACCCCCCTGCAGTTTTCAAAATATCCCAAACATCCCAATTTCGAGGACTGAGCAATATTTTGGAGCCAAATTCTGGCTCTATGCACGTATTCGCAGTTTGAAATTACTACATTTTATACCCAACATATGCCAAGTCCTGAAAGCGGCAGTGAGTCACATTTCGCACAAACTCCCCTGCAGTTTTCGAAATATCCCAAATATCCCAAATTCGAGGCCTGAGCCATATTTTGGAGCCAAATTCTGGCTCTCTACACGTATTCGCAGTATTAAATTACGATTTTTTTATACCCAACATATGCCCAGTACTGAAAGCGGCGTTTGGTTACATTTGTCCCAAACCTCCCTGCAGTTTTCAAAATATCCCAAACATCAGAATATCGAGGCCTGAGCCACATTTTGGAGCCAAATTCAGGCTCTCTGCACGTACTCGCAGTTTGATAATACGAATTTGTATACCCAACATATGCCAAGGACTGAAAGTGGCGTTTGGTGACATTTGTCCCAAACCTCCCTGCAGTTTTCAAAATATCCTAAACATCCCAATTTCGAGGCCAGAGCCATATTTTGGAGCCAAATTCTGGCTCTATGCACGTATTCGCGGTTTGAAATTACAACATTTTATACCCAACATATGCCAAGTCCTGAAAGCGGCAGTGACTCACATTTCGCACAAACTCCCCTGCAGTTTTCGAAATATCCCAAATATCCCAATTTTGAGGCCTGAGCCATAATTTGGAGCCAAATTCTGGCTCTCTTCACGTATTCGAAGTTTGAAATTCCGACTTTTTATACCCAACATAAGCCAAGGACTGAAAGTGGCGTTTGGTCACATTTATCCCAAACCTCCCTACAGTTTTCAAAATATCCCAAACATCCCAATTTCGAGGCATGAGCCATATTTTGGACCCAAATTCTAGCTCTCTGCACGTATTCGGTTTTGGAAATTACGACATTTTATACCCAACATATGCCAAGTCTTGAAAGCGGCAGTGAGTCACATTTCGCACAAACTCCCCTGGAGTTTTCGAAATATCCCAAATATCAAAATTTCGAGGTCTGAGCCATATTTTGGAGCCAAATTCTGGCTCTCTGCACGTATTCGCTGTTTGAAATTACGACTTTTTTATACCCAACATATGCAAAGTACTGAAAGCGGCGTTTGGTCACATTTGTCCAAAACCCCCCCTGCAGTTTTCAAAATATCCCAAACATCCCAATTTCGAGGCCTTAGCCATATTTTGGAGCCAAATTCTGGCTCTATGCACGTATTCGCTGTTTGAAATTACGACATTTTATACCCAACATATGCCAAGTCCTGAAAGCGGCAGTGAGTCACATTTCGCACAAACTCCACTGCAGTTTTCGAAATATCCCAATTTCGAGGCCTGAGCCATATTTTGGAGCCAAATTCTGGCTCTCTGCACGTATTCGAAGTTTGAAATTATGACTTTTTATACCCAACATATGCCAAGTACTGAAAGTGGCGTTTGGTCACATTTGTCCCACACCTCCCTGCAGTTTTCAAAATATACCAAACATCCCAATTTCGAGGCATTAGCCATATTTTGGAGCCAAATTCTGGCTCTCTGCGTGTATTCGCAGTTTGAAATTACGAATTTTTATACCCAACATATGCCAAGTCCTGAAAGCGGCAGTGAGTCACATTTCGCACAAACTCGCCTGCAGTTTTCGAAATATCCCAATTTCGAGGCCTGAGCCATATTTTGGAGCCAAATTCTGGCTCTCTGCAAGTATTCGCAGTTTGAAATTACGACTTTTTTATACCCAACATATGCCAAGTACTGAACGCGGCGTTTGGTCACATTTGTCCAAACCCCCCCTTGCAGTTTTCAAAATATCCCTAACATCCCACTTTCGAGGCCTGAGCCATATTTTGGAGCCAAATTCAAGCTCTCTGCACGTATTCGCAGTTTGAAATTACGACTCTTTATACCCAACATATGCCACGTTCTGAATGCGGCGTTTGGTCATATTTGTCCCAAACCCCCCTGCAGTTTTCAAAATATCCCAAACATCCCAATTTCGAGGACTGAGCAATATTTTGGAGCCAAATTCTGGCTCTATGCACGTATTCGCAGTTTGAAATTACTACATTTTATACCCAACATATGCCAAGTCCTGAAAGCGGCATTGAGTCACATTTCGCACAAACTCCCCTGTAGTTTTCGAAATATCCCAAATATCCCAATTTCGAGGCCTGAGCCATATTTTGGAGCCAAATTCTGGCTATCTACACGTATTCGCAGTATTAAATTACGAATTTTTTATACCCAACATATGCCAAGTACTGAAAGTGCCGTTTGGTCAAATTTGTCCCAAACCTCCTTGCAGCTTTCAAAATATCCCAAATATTCCAATTTCGAGGCCTGAGCAATACTTTGGAGCCAAATTCTGGCTCTCTGCACGTAATCGCAGTTTGAAATTACCACTTTTTTATACGCAACATATGCCAAGTACTGAAAGCGGCGTTTGGTCACATTTGTCTCAATCCACCCTGTAGTTTTCAAAATATCCCAAATATCCCAATTTCGAGGCCTGAGCAATATTTTGGAGCCAAATTCGGGCTCTCTGCACGTATTCGCAATTTGAAATTACGACTTTTTATACCCAACATATGCCAAGTACTAAAAGCAGCGTTTGGTCACATTTGTCCCAAACCCCCCTGCAGTTTTCAAAATATCCCAAACATCCCAATTTCGAAGCCTGAGCAATATTTTGGAGCCAAATTCTGGCTCTCTGAACGTATTCGAAGTTTGAAATTACGAATTTTTATACCCAACATATGCCAAGTACTGAAGGTGCCGTTTGGTCAAATTTGTCCCAAACCTCCTTGCAGCTTTCAAAATATCCCAAATATTCCAATTTCGAGGCCTGAGCAATACTTTGGAGCCAAATTCTGGCTCTCTGCACGTAATCGCAGTTTGAAATTACCACTTTTTTATACGCAACATATGCCAAGTACTGAAAGCGGCGTTTGGTCACATTTGTCTCAATCCACCCTGTAGTTTTCAAAATATCCCAAATATCCCAATTTCGAGGCCTGAGCAATATTTTGGAGCCAAATTCGGGCTCTCTGCACGTATTCGCAATTTGAAATTACGACTTTTTATACCCAACATATGCCAAGTACTAAAAGCAGCGTTTGGTCACATTTGTCCCAAACCCCCCTGCAGTTTTCAAAATATCCCAAACATCCCAATTTCGAAGCCTGAGCAATATTTTGGAGCCAAATTCTGGCTCTCTGAACGTATTCGAAGTTTGAAATTACGAATTTTTATACCCAACATATGCCAAGTACTGAAGGTGCCGTTTGGTCAAATTTGTCCCAAACCTCCTTGCAGCTTTCAAAATATCCCAAACATCCCAATTTCGAAGCCTGAGCCATATTTTGGAGCCAAATTCTGGCTCTATGCACATATTCACGGTTTGAAATTACGACATTTTATACCCAACATATGCCAAGTCCTGAAAGCGGCAGTGAGTCACATTTCGCACAAACTCCCCTGGAGTTCTCGAAATATCCCAAATATCCCAATTTCGAGGCCTGAGCCATATTTTGGAGCCAAA
This sequence comes from Procambarus clarkii, assembly GCF_040958095.1. Lineage (NCBI taxonomy): Eukaryota > Metazoa > Arthropoda > Malacostraca > Decapoda > Cambaridae > Procambarus > Procambarus clarkii. The sequence goes on from NC_091159.1 coordinate 2,722,591, forward strand.
TTCTGGCTCTCTGCACGTATTCGCTGTTTGAAATTACGACTTCTTTATACCCAACATATCCCAAGTACTGAAAGCGGCATTTGGTCACATTTGTCCCACACCTCCCTGCAGTTTTCAAAATATCCCAAACATCCCATTTTCGAGGCATGAGCCATATTTTGGATCCAAATTCTGGCTCTCTGCACGTATTCGCAGTTTGAAATTACGATTTTATATACAAAACATATGCCAAGTCCTGAAAGCAGCAGTGAGTCACATTTCGCACAAACTCCCCTGCAGTTTCGGAATATCCCAAATATCCTAATTTTGAGGCCTGAGCCATATTTTGGAGCCAAATTCTGGCTCTCTGCACGTATTCGCAATTTGAAATTACGACTTTTTATACCCAACATATGTCAAGTATTGAAAGTGGCGTTTGGTCACATTTGTCCCACACCTCCCTGCAGTTTTCAAAATATCCCAAATATCCCAATTTCGAGGACTGAGCAATATTTTGGAGCCAAATTCTGGCTCTATGCACGTATTCGCCGTTTGAAATTAAGACTTTTTATACCCAACATATGCCAAGTCCTGAAAGCGGCAGTGAGTCAAATTTTGCAGAAATTCGCCTACAATTTTCGAAATATCCCAAATATCCCAATTTCGAGGCCTGAGCCATATTTTGGAGCCAAATTCTGGCTCTCTGCACGTATTCGCAGTATGAAATTACGAATTTTTTATACCCAACATATGCCAAGTACTGAAAGCGGCGTTTGGTTACATTTGTCCCAAACCTCCCTGCAGTTTTCAAAATATCCCAAACATCAGAATATCGAGGCCTGAGCCTCATTTTGGAGCCAAATTCAGGCTCTCTGCACGTACTCGCAGTTTGATAATACGAATTTGTATACCCAACATATGCCAAGGGCTGAAAGTGGCGTTTGGTGACATTTGTCCCAAACCTCCCTGCAGTTTTCAAAATATCCCAAACATCCTAATTTCGAGGCCAGAGCCATATTTTGGAGCCAAATTCTGGCTCTATGCACGTATTCGCGGTTTGAAATTACAACATTTTATACCCAACATATGCCAAGTCCTGTAAGCGGCAGAGACTCACTTTTCGCACAAACTCCCCTGCAGTTTTCGAAATATCCCAAATATCCCAATTTTGAGGCCTGAGCCATAATTTGGAGCCAAATTCTGGCTCTTTTCACGTATTCGAAGTTTGAAATTCCGACTTTTTATACCCAACATAAGCCAAGGACTGAAAGTGGCGTTTGGTCACATTTATGCCAAACCTCCCTACAGTTTTCAAAATATCCCAAACATCCCAATTTCGAGGCATGAGCCATATTTTGGACCCAAATTCTAGCTCTCTGCACGTATTCGGTTTTGGAAATTACGACATTTTATACCCAACATATGCCAAGTCTTGAAAGCGGCAGTGAGTCACATTTCGAACAAACTCCCCTGGAGTTTTCGAAATATCCCAAATATCAAAATTTCGAGGTCTGAGCCATATTTTGGAGCCAAATTCTGGCTCTCTGCACGTATTCGCTGTTTGAAATTACGACTTTTTTATACCCAACATATGCAAAGTACTGAAAGCAGCGTTTGGTCACATTTGTCCCAAACCCCCCCCCCTGCAGTTTTCCAAATATCCCAAACATCCCAATTTCGAGGCCTTAGCCATGTTTTGGAGCCAAATTCTGGCTCTTTGCACGTATTCGCGGTTTGAAATTACGACATTTTATACCCAACATATGCCAAGTCCTGAAAGCGGCAGTGAGTCACATTTCGCACAAACTCCACTGCAGTTTTCGAAATATCCCAAATATCCCGATTTTGAGGCCTGGGCCATATTTTGGAGCCAAATTCTGGCTCTCTGCACGTATTCGAAGTTTGAAATTACGACTTTTTATACCCAACATATGCCAAGTACTGAAAGTGGCGTTTGGTCACATTTGTCCCTTACCTCCCTGCAGTTTTCAAAATATACCAAACATCCCAATTTCGAAGCATTAGCCATATTTTGGAGCCAAATTCTGGCTCTCTGCATGTATTCGCAGTTTGAAATTACGAATTTATATACCCAACATATGCCAAGTCCTGAAAGCGGCAGTGAGTCACATTTCGCACAAACTCCCCTGCAGTTTTCGAAATATCCCAATTTCGAGGCCTGAGCCATATTTTGGAGCCAAATTCTGGCTCTCTGCACGTATTCGCAGTTTGAAATTACGACTTTTTTATACTCAACATATGCCAAGTACTGAACGCGGCGTTTGGTCACATTTGTCCAAAACCCCCCCTGCAGTTTTCAAAATATCCCAAGCATCCCACTTTCGAGGCCTGAGCCATATTTTGGAGCCAAATTCAAGCTCTCTGCACGTATTCGCTGTTTGAAATTACGACTTTTTATACCCAACATATGCCATGTTCTGAATACGGCGTTTGGTCATATTTGTCCCAAACCCCCCTGCAGTTTTCAAAATATCCAAAACATCCCAATTTCGAGGACAGCAATATTTTAGAGCCAAATTCTGGCTCTATGCACGTATTCGCTGTTTGAAATTACGACTTCTTTATACCCAACATATCCCAAGTACTGAAAGCGGCATTTGGTCACATTTGTCCCACACCTCCTTGCAGTTTTCAAAATATCCCATATATCCCAATTTCGAGGCCTGAACAATATTTTGGAGCCAAATTCTGGCTCTCTGCACGTATTCGCAATTTGAAATTACGAATTTTTATACCCAACATATGCCAAGTACTAGAAGTGGCGTTTGGTTACATTTGTCCCACACCTCCCTGCAGTTTTCAAAATATCCCAAACATCCCAATTTCGAGGCATGAGCCATATTTTGGAGCCAAATTGTTGCTCTCTGCACGTATTCGCAGTTTGAAATTACGAATTTATATACCCTACATATGCCAAGTCCTGAAAGCGGCAGTGAGTCACATTTCGCACAAACTCCCCTGGAGTTTTCAAAATATCCCAAATATCCCAATTTCGAGGCCTGAGCAATATTTTGGAGCCAAATTCTGGCTCTCTGCACGTATTCGCAGTTTGAAATTGCGACTTTTTTATACCCAACATATGCCAAGTACTGAACGTGGCGTTTGGTCACATTTTCCAAAACCTCCCCTGCAGTTTTCAAAATATCCCAAACATCCCACTTTCGAGGCCTCAGCCATATTTTGGAGCCAAATTCAAGCTCTCTGCACGTATTCGCAGTTTGAAATTACGACTTTTTATACCCAACATATGCCAAGTACTGAAAGCGGCGTTTGGTTACATTTGACCTAAACCTCCCTGCAGTTTTCAAAATATCCCAAACATCAGAATATCGAGGCCTGCGCCATATTTTGGAGCCAAATTCAGGCTCTCTGCGCGTATTCGCAGTTTGATATTACGAATTTGTATACCCAACATATGCCAAGGACTGAAAGTGGCGTTTGGTCACATTTGTCCCAAACCTCCCTGCAGTTTTCAAAATATCCCAAACATCCCAATTTCGAGGCATGAGCCATATTTTTGAGCCAAATTTTAGCTCTCTGCATGTATTCGTTTTTGGAAATTACGATATTTTATACCCAACATATGCCAACTCATGAAAGCGGTAGTGAGTCACATTTCGCACAAACTCCCCTGCAGTTTTCAAAATATCCCAAACATCCCAATTTCGAGGCCTGAGCCATATTTTGGAGCCAAATTCTGGCTCTATGCACGTATTCGCAGTTTGAAATTACGACTTTTTTTTACCAAACATATACCAAGTACTGAAAGCGGCGTTTGGTCACATTTGTCCCAAACCAACCTGCAGTTTTAAAAATATCCCAAACATCCCAATTTCGAGGCCTGAGCCATATTTTGGAGCCAAATTCTGGCTCTATGCACGTATTCGCGGTTGGAAATTGCGATATTTTATACCCAACATATGCCAAGTCATGAAAGCGGCAGTGAGTCACATTTCGCACAAACTCCCCTGCTGTTTTCAAAATATCCCAAACATCCCAATTTCGAGGCCTGAGCCATATTTTGGAGCCAAATTCTGGCTCTATGCATTTATTCGCAGTTTGAAATTACGACTTTTTTTTACCCAACATATACCAAGTACTGAAAGCGGCGTTTGGTCACATTTGTCCCAAACTCACCTGCAGTTTTCAAAATATCCCAAACATCCCAATTTCGAGGCCTGAGCCATATTTTGGAGCCAAGTTCTGGCTCTCTGCACGTATTCGATGTTTGAAATTACGACTTTTTTTATACCCAACATATGCCGAGGACTGAAAGTGGCGTTTGGTCACATTTGTCTCAAACCTCCCTGCAGTTTTCAAAATATCCCAAATATCCCAATTTCGAGGCCTGAGCAATATTTTGGAGCCAAATTCTGGCTATCTGCACGTATTCGAAGTTTGAAAATACGAATTTTTATACCCAAAATATGCTAAGTACTGAAAGTGGCGTTTGGTCCAATTTGTCTCAAACCTCCTTGCAGTTTTCAAAATATCCCATATATCCCAATTTCGAGGCCTGAACAATATTTTGGAGCCAAATTCTGGCTTTCTGCACGTATTCGCAATTTGAAATTACGAATTTTTATACCCAACATATGCCAAGTACTAAAAGTGGCGTTTGGTTACATTTGTCCCACACCTCCCTGCAGTTTTTAAAATATCCCAAACATCCCAATTTCGAGGCATGAGCCATATTTTGGAGCCAAATTGTGGCTCTCTGCACGTATTCGCAGTTTGAAATTACGAATTTATATACCCTACATATGCCAAGTCCTGAAAGCGGCAGTGAGTCACATTTCGCACAAACTCCCCTGGAGTTTTCAAAATATCCCAAATATCCCAATTTCGAGGCCTGAGCAATATTTTGGAGCCAAATTCTGGCTCTCTGCACGTATTCGCAGTTTGAAATTGCGACTTTTTTATACCCAACATATGCCAAGTACTGAACGCGGCGTTTGGTCACATTTGTCCAAAACCTCCCCTGCAGTTTTCAAAATATCCCAAACATCCCACTTTCGAGGCCTCAGCCATATTTTGGAGCCAAATTCTGGCTCTATGCACGTATTCGCAGTTTGAAATTACGACTTTTTATACCCAACATATGCCAAGTACTGAAAGCGGCGTTTGGTTACATTTGTCCCAAACCTCCCTGCAGTTTTAAAAATATCCCAAACATCAGAATATCGAGGCCTGCGCCATATTTTGGAGACAAATTCAGGCTCTCTGCGCGTATTCGCAGTTTGATATTACGAATTTGTATACCCAACATATGCCAAGGACTGAAAGTGGCGTTTGGTCACATTTGTCCCAAACCTCCCTGCAGTTTTCAAAATATCCCAAACATCCCAATTTCGAGGCATGAGCCATATTTTTGAGCCAAATTTTAGCTCTCTGCATGTATTCGTTTTTGGAAATTACGATATTTTATACCCAACATATGCCAACTCATGAAAGCGGTAGTGAGTCACATTTCGCACAAACTCCCCTGCAGTTTTCAAAATATCCCAAACATTCCAATTTCGAGGCCTGAGCCATATTTTGGAGCCAAATTCTGGCTCTATGCACGTATTCGCAGTTTGAAATTACGACTTTTTTTTACCAAACATATACCAAGTACTGAAAGCGGCGTTTGGTCACATTTGTCCCAAACCAACCTGCAGTTTTAAAAATATCCCAAACATCCCAATTTCGAGGCCTGAGCCATATTTTGGAGCCAAATTCTGGCTCTATGCACGTATTCGCGGTTGGAAATTGCGATATTTTATACCCAACATATGCCAAGTCATGAAAGCGGCAGTGAGTCACATTTCGCACAAACTCCCCTGCTGTTTTCAAAATATCCCAAACATCCCAATTTCGAGGCCTGAGCCATATTTTGGAGCCAAATTCTGGCTCTATGCATTTATTCGCAGTTTGAAATTACGACTTTTTTTTACCCAACATATACCAAGTACTGAAAGCGGCGTTTGGTCACATTTGTCCCAAACTCACCTGCAGTTTTCAAAATATCCCAAACATCCCAATTTCGAGGCCTGAGCCATATTTTGGAGCCAAATTCTGGCTCTCTGCACGTATTCGCAGTTTGAAATTACGACTTTTTTTATACCCAAAATATGCCAAGTACTGAACGCGGCGTTTGGTCACATTTGTCCAAAACCTTAACCTGCAGTTTTCAAAATATCCCAAACATCCCAATTTCGAGGCCTGAGCCATATTTTGGAGCCAAATTCTGGCTCTCTGCACGTATTCGCAGTTTGATATTACGAATTTGTATACCCTACATATGCCATGGACTGAAAGTGGCGTTGGGTCCAATTTGTCCCAAACCTCCTTGCAGTTTTCAAAATATCCCATATATCCCAATTTCGAGGCCTGAACAATATTTTAGAGTCAAATTCTGGTTCTCTGCACGTATTCGCAATTTGAAATTAGGACTTTTTATACCCAACATATGCCAAGTACTGAACGCGGCGTTTGGTCACATTTGTCCAAAACCTCCCCTGCAGTTTTCAAAATATCCCAAACATCCCACTTTCGAGGCCTCAGCCATATTTTGGAGCCAAATTCAAGCTCTCTGCATGTATTCGCAGTTTGAAATTACGACTTTTTATACCCAACATATGCCAAGTACTGAAAGCGGCGTTTGGTTACATTTGTCCCAAACCTCCCTGCAGTTTTCAAAATATCCCAAACATCAGAATATCGAGGCCTGAGCCATATTTTGGAGCCAAATTCAGGCTCTCTGCACGTATTCGCAGTTTGATATTACGAATTTGTATACCCAACATATGCCAAGGACTGAAAGTGGCGTTTGGTCACATTTGTCCCAAACCTCCCTGCAGTTTTCAAAATATCCCAAACATCCCAATTTCGAGGCCAGAGCCATATTTTGGAGCCAAATTCTGGCTCTATGCACATATTCGCGGTTTGAAATTACAACATTTTATACCCAACATATGCCAAGTCCTGAATGCGTCAGTGAGTCACATTTTGCACAAACTCCCCTGCAGTTTTCGAAATATCCCAAATATCCCAACTTTGAGGCCTGAGCCATATTTTGGAGCCAAATTCTCGCTCTCTTCACGTATTCGAAATTTGAAATTACGACTTTTTATACCCAACTTATGCCGAGGACTGAAAGTGGCGTTTGGTCACATTTGTCCCAAACCTCCCTGCAGTTTTCAAAATATCCCAAATATCCCAATTTCTAGGCCTGAGCAATATTTTGGAGCCAAATTCTGGCTATCTGCACGTAGTCGAAGTTTGAAAATACGAATTTTTATACCCAAAATATGCTAAGTACTGAATGTGGCGTTTGGTCCAATTAGTCACAAACCTCCTTGCAGTTTTCAAAATATCCCATATATCCCAATTTCGAGGCCTAAACAATATTTTAGAGCCAAATTCGGGCTCTCTGCACGTATTCGCAATTTGAAATTACGACTTTTTATACCCAACATATGCCAAGTACTGAAAGCGGCGTTTGGTTACATTTGTCCCAAACCTCCCTGCAGTTTTCAAAATATCCCAAACATCCCAATTTCGAGGCCAGAGCCATATTTTGGAGCCAAATTCTGGCTCTCTGCACGTATTCGCAATTTGAAATTACGAATTTTTATACCCAACATATGCCAAGTACTAAAAGTGGCGTTTGGTCACATTTGTCCCACACCTCCCTGCAGTTTTCAAAATATCCCAAATATCCCAATTTCGAGGCATGAGCCATATTTTGGAGCCAAATTGTCGCTCTCTGCACGTATTCGCAGTTTGAAATTCCGAATTTATATACCCAACATATGCAAAGTCCTGAAAGCGGCAGTGAGTCACATTTCGCACAAACTCCCCTGGAGTTTTCAAAATATCCCAAATATCCCAATTTCGAGGCCTGAGCAATATTTTGGAGCCAAATTCTGGCTCTCTGCACGTATTCGCAGTTTGAAATTACGACTTTTTTTATACCCAACATATGACAAGTACTGAACGCGGCGTTTGGTCACATTTGTCCAAAACCTCCCCTGCAGTTTTCAAAATATCCCAAACATCCCACTTTCGAGGCCTCAGCCATATTTTGGAGCCAAATTCAAGCTCTCTGCACGTATTCGCAGTTTGAAATTACGAATTTATATACCCAACATATGCAAAGTCCTGAAAGCGGCAGTGAGTCACATTTCGCACAAACTCCCCTGGAGTTTTCAAAATATCCCAAATATCCCAATTTCGAGGCCTGAGCAATATTTTGGAGCCAAATTCTGGCTCTCTGCACGTATTCGCAGTTTGAAATTACGACTTTTTTTATACCCAACATATGACAAGTACTGAACGCGGCGTTTGGTCACATTTGTCCAAAACCTCCCCTGCAGTTTTCAAAATATCCCAAACATCCCACTTTCGAGGCCTCAGCCATATTTTGGAGCCAAATTCAAGCTCTCTGCACTTATTCGCAGTTTGAAATTACGACTTTTTATACCCAACATATGCCAAGTACTGAAAGCGGCGTTTGGTTACATTTGTCCCAAACCTCCCTGCAGTTTTCAAAATATCCCAAACATCAGAATATCGAGGCCTGAGCCATATTTTGGAGCCAAATTTAGGCTCTCTGCACGTATTCGCAGTTTGATATTACGAATTTGTATACCCAACATATGCCAAGGACTGAAAGTGGCGTTTGGTCACATTTGTCCCAAACCTCCTTGCAGTTTTCAAAGTATCCCATATATCCCAATGTCGAGGCCTGGACAATATTTTGGAGCCAAATTCTGGCTCTCTGCACGTATTCGCAATTTGAAATTACGATTTTTTTATACCCAACATATGCCAAGTACTAAAAGTGGCGTTTGGTCACATTTGTCCCACACCTCCCTGCAGTTTTCAAAATATCCCAAATATCCCAATTTCGAGGCATGAGCCATATTTTGGAGCCAAATTGTGGCTCTCTGCACGTATTCGCAGTTTGAAATTACGAATTTATATACCCAACATATGCAAAGTCCTGAAAGCGGCAGTGAGTCACATTTTGCACAAACTCCCCTGGAGTTTTCAAAATATCCCAAATATCCCAATTTCGAGGCCTGAGCAATATTTTGGAGCCAAATTCTGGCTCTCTGCACGTATTCGCAGTTTAAAATTACGAATTTTTTTATACCCAACATATGACAAGTACTGAACGCGGCGTTTGGTCACATTTGTCCAAAACCTCCCCTGCAGTTTTCAAAATATCCCAAACATCCCACTTTCAAGGCCTCAGCCATATTTTGGAGCCAAATTCAAGCTCTCTGCACGTATTCGCAGTTTGAAATTACGACTTTTTATACCCAACATATGCCAAGTACTGAAAGCGGCGTTTGGTTACATTTGTCCCAAACCTCCCTGCAGTTTTCAAAATATCCCAAACATCAGAATATCGAGGCCCGAGCCATATTTTGGAGCCAAATTTAGGCTCTCTGCACGTATTCGCAGTTTGATATTACGAATTTGTATACCCAACATATGCCAAGGACTGAAAGTGGCGTTCGGTCACATTTGTCCCAAACCTCCCTGCAGTTTTCAAAATATCCCAAACATCCCAATTTCGAGGCCAGAGCCATATTTTGGAGCCAAATTCTGGCTCTATGCACGTATTCGCGGTTTGAAATTACAACATTTTATACCAAACATATGCCAAGTCCTGAAAGCGTCAGTGAGTCACATTTTGCACAAACTCCCCTGCAGTTTTCGAAATATCCCAAATATCCCAATTTTGAGGCCCGAGCCATATTTTGGAGCCAAATTCTGGCTCTCTTCACGTATTCGAAGTTTGAAATTACGACTTTTTTTACTCAACATATGCCGAGGACTGAAAGTGGCGTTTGGTCACATTTGTCCCAAACCTCCCTGCAGTTTTCAAAATATCCCATATATCCCAATTTCGAGGCCTGAACAATATTTTGGAGCCAAATTCTGGCTCTCTGCACGTATTCGCAATTTGAAATTACGACTTTTTATACCAAACATATGCCAAGTACTAAAAGTGGCGTTTGGTCACATTTGTCCCACACCTCCCTGCAGTTTTCAAAATATCCCAAACATCCCAATTTCGAGGCATGAGCCATATTTTGGAGCCAAATTGTGGCTCTCTGCACGTATTCGCAGTTTGAAATTACGAATTTATATACCCAAAATATGCCAAGTCCTGAAAGCGGCAGTGAGTCACATTTCGCACAAACTCCCCTGGAGTTTTCAAAATATCCCAAATATCCCAATTTTGAGGCCTGAGCAATATTTTGGAGCCAAATTCTGGCTCTCTGCACGTATTCGCAGTTTGATATTACGAATTTGTATACCCAACATATGCCAAGGACTGAAAGTGGCGTTTGGTCACATTTGTCCCAAACCTCCCTGCAGTTTTCAAAATATCCAAAACATCCCAATTTCGAGGCCAGAGCCATATTTTGGAGCCAAATTCTGGCTCTATGCATGTATTCGCTGTTTGAAATTACAACATTTTATACCCAACATATGCCAAGTCCTGAATGCGTCAGTAAGTCACATTTTGCACAAACTCCCATGCAGTTTTCGAAATATCCCAAATATCCCAATTTTGAGGCCTGAGCCATATTATGGAGCCAAATTTTGGCTCTCTTCACGTATTCGAAGTTTTAAATTACGACTTTTTATACCCAACATACGCCGAGGACTGAAAGTGGCGTGTGGTCCAATTTGTCCCAAACCTCCTTGCAGTTTTCAAAATATCCCATATATCCCAATTTCGAGGCCTGAACAATATTTTGGAGTCAAATTCTGGCTCTCTGCACGTATTCGCAATTTGAAATTACGACTTTTTATACCCAACATATGCCAAGTACTAAAAGTGGCGTTTGGTCACATTTGTCCCACACCTCCCTGCAGTTTTCAAAATATCCCAAATATCCCAATTTCGAGGCATGAGCCATATTTTGGAGCCAAATTGTGGCTCTCTGCACGTATTCGCAGTTTGAAATTACGAATTTATATACCCAACATATGCCAAGTCCTGAAAGCGGCAGTGAGTCACATTTCGCACAAACTCCCCTGGAGTTTTCAAAATATCCCAAATATCCCAATTTCGAGGCCTGAGCAATATTTTGGAGCCAAATTCTGGCTCTCTGCACGTATTCGCAGTTTGAAATTACGAATTTTTTTATACCCAACATATGCCAAGTACTGAACGCGGCGTTTGGTCACATTTGTCCAAAACCTCCCTGCAGTTTTCAAAATATCCCAAACATCCCCCTTTCGAGGCCTCAGCCATATTTTGGAGCCAAATTCAAGCTCCCTGCATGTATTCACAGTTTGAAATTACGAGTTTTTATACCCAACATATGCCAAGTACTGAAAGCGGCGTTTGGTTACATTTGTCCCAAACCTCCCTGCAGTTTTCAAAATATCCCAAACATCAGAATATCGAGGCCTGAGCCATATTTTGGAGCCAAATTCAGGTTCTCTGCACGTATTCGCAGTTTGATATTACGAATTTGTATACCCAACATATGCCAAGGACTGAAAGTGGCGTTTGGTCACATTTGTCCCAATCCTCCCTGCAGTTTTCAAAATATCCCAAATATCCCAATTTCGAGGCCTGAGCCATATTTTGGAGCCAAATTCTGGCTCTATGCACGTATTCGCGGTTTGAAATTACAACATTTTATACCCAACATATGCTAAGTACTGAATGCGTCAGTGAGTCACATTTTGCACAAACTCCCCTGCAGTTTTCGAAATATCCTAAATATCCCAATTTTGAGGCCTGAGCCATATTTTGGAGCCAAATTCTCGCTCTCTTCACGTATTCGAAGTTTGAAATTACGACTTTTTATACCCAACATATGCCGAGGACTGAAAGTGGCGTTTGGTCACATTTGTCCCAAACCTCCCTGCAGTTTTCAATATATCCCAAATATCCCAATTTCGAGGCCTGATTAATATTTTGGAGCCAAATTCTTGCTATCTGCACGTAGTCGAAGTTTGAAATTACGAATTTTTATACCCAACATATGCTAAGTACTGAAAGTGGCGTTTGGTCCACTTAGTCCCAAACCTCCTTGCAGTTTTCAAAATATCCCATATGTCCCAATTTCGAGGCCTGAACAATATTTTAGAGCCAAATTCTGGCTCTCTGCACGTATTCGCAATTTGAAATTACGACTTTTTATACCCAACATATGCCAAGTACTAAAAGTGGCGTTTGGTCACATTTGTCCCACACCTCCCTGCAGTTTTCAAAATATCCCAAACATCCCAATTTCGAGGCATGAGCCATATTTTGGAGCCAAATTGTGGCTCTCTGCACGTATTCGCAGTTTGAAATTACGAATTTATATACCCAACATATGCCAAGTCCTGAAAGCGGCAGTGAGTCACATTTCGCACAAACTCCCCTGGAGTTTTCAAAATATCCCAAATATCCCAATTTTGAGGCCTGAGCAATATTTTGGAGCCAAATTTTGGCTCTCTGCACGTATTCGCAGATTGATATTACGAATTTGTATACCCAACATATGCCAAGGACTGAAAGTGGCGTTTGGTCACATTTGTCCCAAACCTCCCTGCAGTTTTCAAAATATCCAAAACATCCCAATTTCGAGGCCAGAGCCATATTTTGGAGCCAAATTCTGGCTCTATGCATGTATTCGCTGTTTGAAATTACAACATTTTATACCCAACATATGCCAAGTCCTGAATGCGTCAGTGAGTCACATTTTGCACAAACTCCCCTGCAGTTTTCGAAATATCCCAAATATCCCAATTTTGAGGCCTGAGCCATATTATGGAGTCAAATTCTGGCTCTCTGCACGTATTCGCAATTTGAAATTACGACTTTTTATACCCAACATATGCCAAGTACTAAAAGTGGCGTTTGGTCACATTTGTCCCACACCTCCCTGCAGTTTTCAAAATATCCCAAATATCCCAATTTCGAGGCATGAGCCATATTTTGGAGCCAAATTGTGGCTCTCTGCACGTATTCGCAGTTTGAAATTACGAATTTATATACCCAACATATGCCAAGCCCTGAAAGCGGCAGTGAGTCACATTTCGCACAAACTCCCCTGGAGTTTTCAAAATATCCCAAATATCCCAATTTTGAGGCCTGAGCAATATTTTGGAGCCAAATTCTGGCTCTCTGCACGTATTCGCAGTTTGAAATTACGACTTTTTTTATACCCAACATATGCCAAGAACTGAACGCGGCGTTTGGTCCCATTTGTCCAAAACCTCCCCTGCAGTTTTCAAAATATCCCAAACATCCCCCTTTCGAGGCCTCAGCCATATTTTGGAGCCAAATTCAAGCTCTCTGCATGTATTCGCAGTTTGAAATTACGACTTTTTATACCCAACATATGCCAAGTACTGAAAGCGGCGTTTGGTTACATTTGTCCCAAACCTCCCTGCAGTTTTCAAAATATCCCAAACATCAGAATATCGAGGCCTGAGCCATATTTTGGAGCCAAATTCAGGCTCTCTGCACGTATTCGCAGTTTGATATTACGAATTTGTATACCCAACATATGCCAAGGACTGAAAGTGGCGTTCGGTCACATTTGTCCCAAACCTCCCTGCAGTTTTCAAAATATCCCAAATATCCCAATTTCGAGGCCTGAGCCATATTTTGGAGCCAAATTCTGGCTCTATGCACGTATTCGCGGTTTGAAATTACAACATTTTATACCCAACATATGCTAAGTACTCAATGCGTCAGTGAGTCACATTTTGCACAAACTCCCCTGCAGTTTTCGAAATATCCTAAATATCCCAATTTTGAGGCCTGAGCCATATTTTGGAGCCAAATTCTCGCTCTCTTCACGTATTCGAAGTTTGAAATTACGACTTTTTATACCCAACATATGCCGAGGACTGAAAGTGGCGTTTGGTCACATTTGTCCCAAACCTCCCTGCAGTTTTCAAAATATCCCAAATATCCCAATTTCGAGGCCTGAGCAATATTTTGGAGCCAAATTCTTGCTATCTGCACGTAGTCGAAGTTTGAAATTACGAATTTTTATACCCAACATATGCTAAGTACTGAAAGTGGCGTTTGGTCCACTTAGTCCCAAACCTCCTTGCAGTTTTCAAAATATCCCATATATCCCAATTTCGAGGCCTGAACAATATTTTAGAGCCAAATTCTGGCTCTCTGCACGTATTCGCAATTTGAAATTACGACTTTTTATACCCAACATATGCCAAGTACTAAAAGTGGCGTTTGGTCACATTTGTCCCACACCTCCCTGCAGTTTTCAAAATATCCCAAACATCCCAATTTCGAGGCATGAGCCATATTTTGGAGCCAAATTGTGGCTCTCTGCACGTATTCGCAGTTTGAAATTACGAATTTATATACCCAACATATGCCAAGTCCTGAAAGCGGCAGTGAGTAACATTTCGCACAAACTCCCCTGGAGTTTTCAAAATATCCCAAATATCCCAATTTCGATGCCTGAGCAATATTTTGGAGCCAAATTCTGGCTCTCTGCGCGTATTCGCAGTTTGAAATTACGACTTTTTTTATACCCAACATATGCCAAGGACTGAACGCGGCGTTTGGTCACATTTGTCCAAAACCTCCCCTGCAGTTTTCAAAATATCCCAAACATCCCACTTTCCAGGCCTCAGCCATATTTTGGAGCCAAATTCAAGCTCTCTGCACTTATTCGCAGTTTGAAATTACGACTTTTTATACCCAACATATGCCAAGTACTGAGAGCGGCGTTTGGTTACATTTGTCCCAAACCTCCCTGCAGTTTTCAAAATATCCCAAACATCAGAATATCGAGGCCTGAGCCATATTTTGGACCCAAATTCAGGCTCTCTGCACGTATTCGCAGTTTGATATTACGAATTTGTATACCCAACATATGCCAAGGACTGAAAGTGGCGTTTGGTCACATTTGTCCCAAACCTCCCTGCAGTTTTCAAAATATCCCAAATATCCCAATTTCGAGGCCTGAGCCATATTTTGGAGCCAAATTCTGGCTCTATGCACGTATTCGCGGTTTGAAATTACAACATTTTATACCCAACATATGCTAAGTACTGAATGCGTCAGTGAGTCACATTTTGCACAAACTCCCCTGCAGTTTTCGAAATATCCCAAATATCCCAATTTTGAGGCCTGAGCCATATTTTGGAGCCAAATTCTCGCTCTCTTCACGTATTCGAAGTTTGAAATTACGACTTTTTATACCCAACATATGCTAAGTACTGTAAGTGGCGTTTGGTCCACTTAGTCCCAAACCTCCTTGCAGTTTTCAAAATATCCCATATATCCCAATTTTGAGGCCTGAACAATATTTTAGAGCCAAATTCTGGCTCTCTGCACGTATTCGCAATTTGAAATTACGACTTTTTATACCCAACATATGCCAAGTACTAAAAGTGGCGTTTGGTCACATTTGTCCCACACCTCCCTGCAGTTTTCAAAATATCCCAAACATCCCAATTTCGAGGCATGAGCCATATTTTGGAGCCAAATTGTGGCTCTCTGCACGTATTCGCAGTTTGAAATTACGAATTTATATACCCAACATATGCCAAGTCCTGAAAGCGGCAGTGAGTCACATTTCGCACAAACTCCCCTGGAGTTTTCAAAATATCCCAAATATCCCAATTTTGAGGCCTGAGCAATATTTTGGAGCCAAATTTTGACTCTCTGCACGTATTCGCAGTTTGATATTACGAATTTGTATACCCAACATATGCCAAGGACTGAAAGTGGCGTTTGGTCACATTTGTCCCAAACCTCCCTGCAGTTTTCAAAATATCCAAAACATCCCAATTTCGAGGCCAGAGCCATATTTTGGAGCCAAATTCTGGCTCTATGCATGTATTCGCTGTTTGAAATTACAACATTTTATACCCAACATATGCCAAGTCCTGAATGCGTCAGTGAGTCACATTTTGCACAAACTCCCCTGCAGTTTTCGAAATATCCCAAATATCCCAATTTTGAGGCCTGAGCCATATTATGGAGCCAAATTTTGGCTCTCTTCACGTATTCGAAGTTTGAAATTACGACTTTTTATACCCAACATATGCCGAGGACTGAAAGTGGCGTGTGGTCCAATTTGTCCCAAACCTCCTTGCAGTTTTCAAAATATCCCATATACCCCAATTTCAAGGCCTGAACAATATTTTGGAGTCAAATTCTGGCTCTCTGCACGTATTCGCAATTTGAAATTACGACTTTTTATACCCAACATATGCCAAGTACTAAAAGTGGCGTTTGGTCACATTTGTCCTACACCTCCCTGCAGTTTTCAAAATATCCCAAATATCCCAATTTCGAGGCATGAGCCATATTTTGGAGCCAAATTGTGGCTCTCTGCACGTATTCGCAGTTTGAAATTACGAATTTATATACCCAACATATGCCAAGTCCTGAAAGCGGCAGTGAGTCACATTTCGCACAAACTCCCCTGGAGTTTTCAAAATATCCCAAATATCCCAATTTCGAGGCCTGAGCAATATTTTGGAGCCAAATTCTGGCTCTCTGCACGTATTCGCAGTTTGAAATTACGACTTTTTTTATACCCAACATATGCCAAGTACTGAACGCGGCGTTTGGTCCCATTTGTCCAAAACCTCCCCTGCAGTTTTCAAAATATCCCAAACATCCCCCTTTCGAGGCCTCAGCCATATTTTGGAGCCAAATTCAAGCTCTCTGCATGTATTCGCAGTTTGAAATAACGACTTTTTATACCCAACATATGCCAAGTACTGAAAGCGGCGTTTGGTTACATTTGTCCCAAACCTCCCTGCAGTTTTCAAAATATCCCAAACATCAGAATATCGAGGCCTGAGCCATATTTTGGAGCCAAATTCAGGCTCTCTGCACGTATTCGCAGTTTGATATTACGAATTTGTATACCCAACATATGCCAAGGACTGAAAGTGGCGTTCGGTCACATTTGTCCCAAACCTCCCTGCAGTTTTCAAAATATCCCAAATATCCCAATTTCGAGGCCTGAGCCATATTTTGGAGCCAAATTCTGGCTCTATGCACGTATTCGCGGTTTGAAATTACAACATTTTATACCCAACATATGCTAAGTACTCAATGCGTCAGTGAGTCACATTTTGCACAAACTCCCCTGCAGTTTTCGAAATATCCTAAATATCCCAATTTTGAGGCCTGAGCCATATTTTGGAGCCAAATTCTCGCTCTCTTCACGTATTCGAAGTTTGAAATTACGACTTTTTATACCCAACATATGCCGAGGACTGAAAGTGGCGTTTGGTCACATTTGTCCCAAACCTCCCTGCAGTTTTCAAAATATCCCAAATATCCCAATTTCGAGGCCTGAGCAATATTTTGGAGCCAAATTCTTGCTATCTGCACGTAGTCTAAGTTTGAAATTACGAATTTTTATACCCAACATATGCTAAGTACTGAAAGTGGCGTTTGGTCCACTTAGTCCCAAACCTCCTTGCAGTTTTCAAAATATCCCATATATCCCAATTTCGAGGCCTGAACAATATTTTGGAGCCAAATTCTGGCTCTCTGCACGTATTCGCAATTTGAAATTACGACTTTTTTTATACCCAACATATGCCAAGGACTGAACGCGGCGTTTGGTCACATTTGTCCAAAACCTCCCCTGCAGTTTTCAAAATATCCCAAACATCCCACTTTCCAGGCCTCAGCCATATTTTGGAGCCAAATTCAAGCTCTCTGCACTTATTCGCAGTTTTAAATTACGACTTTTTATACCCAACATATGCCAAGTACTGAAAGCGGCAGTGAGTCACATTTCGCACAAACTCCCCTGGAGTTTTCAAAATATCCCAAATATCCCAATTTCGAGGCCTGAGCAATATTTTGGAGCCAAATTCTGGCTCTCTGCGCGTATTCGCAGTTTGAAATTACGACTTTTTTTATACCCAACATATGCCAAGGACTGAACGCGGCGTTTGGTCACATTTGTCCAAAACCTCCCCTGCAGTTTTCAAAATATCCCAAACATCCCACTTTCCAGGCCTCAGCCATATTTTGGAGCCAAATTCAAGCTCTCTGCACTTATTCGCAGTTTTAAATTACGACTTTTTATACCCAACATATGCCAAGTACTGAAAGCGGCGTTTGGTTACATTTGTCCCAAACCTCCCTGCAGTTTTCAAAATATCCCAAACATCAGAATATCGAGGCCTGAGCCATATTTTGGAGCCAAATTCTGGCTCTATGCACGTATTCGCGGTTTGAAATTACATCATTTTATACCCAACATATCCCAAGTCCTGAATTCGTCAGTGAGTCACATTTTGCACAAACTCCCCTGCAGTTTTCGATATATCCCAAATATCCCAATTTTGAGGCCTGAGCCATATTTTGGAGCCAAATTCTGGCTCTCTTCACGTATTCGAAGTTTGAAATTACGACTTTTTATACTCAACATATGCCGAGGACTGAAAGTGGCGTTTGGTCACATTTGTCCCAAACCTCCCTGCAGTTTTCAAAATATCCCAAATATCCCAATTTCGAGGCCTGAGCAATATTTTAAAGCCAAATTCTGGCTATCTGCACGTATTCGAAGTTTGAAATTACGAATTTTTATACCCAACATATGCTAAGTACTGAAAGTGGCGTTTGGTCCAATTTGTCCCAAACCTCCTTGCAGTTTTCAAAATATCCCATATATCCCAATTTCGAGGCCTGAACAATATTTTGGAGCCAAATTCTGGCTCTCTGCACGTATTCGCAATTTGAAATTACGACTTTTTATACCCAACATATGCCAAGTACTAAAAGTGGCGTTTGGTCACATTTGTCCCACACCTCCCTGCAGTTTTCAAAATATCCCAAACATCCCAATTTCGAGGCATGAGCCATATTTTGGAGCCAAATTGTGGCTCTCTGCACGTATTCGCAGTTTGAAATTACGAATTTATATACCCAACATATGCCAAGTCCTGAAAGCGGAAGTGAGTCACATTTCGCACAAACTCCCCTGGAGTTTTCAAAATATCCCAAATATCCCAATTTTGAGGCCTGAGCAATATTTTGGAGCCAAATTCTGGCTCTCTGCACGTATTCGCAGTTTGATATTACGAATTTGTATACCCAACATATGCCAAGGACTGAAAGTGGCGTTTGGTCACATTTGTCCCAAACCTCCCTGCAGTTTTCAAAATATCCAAAACATCCCAATTTCGAGGCCAGAGCCATATTTTGGAGCCAAATTCTGGCTCTATGCATGTATTCGCTGTTTGAAATTACAACATTTTATACCCAACATATGCCAAGTCCTGAATGCGTCAGTGAGTCACATTTTGCACAAACTCCCCTGCAGTTTTCAAAATATCCCAAATATCCCAATTTCGAGGCATGAGCCATATTATGGAGCCAAATTTTGGCTCTCTTCACGTATTCGCAGTTTGAAATTACGAATTTATATACCCAACATATGCCAAGTCCTGAAAGCGGCAGTGAGTCACATTTCGCACAAACTCCCCTGGAGTTTTCAAAATATCCCAAATATCCCAATTTCGAGGCCTGAGCAATATTTTGGAGCCAAATTCTGGCTCTCTGCACGTA
This sequence comes from Procambarus clarkii, assembly GCF_040958095.1. Lineage (NCBI taxonomy): Eukaryota > Metazoa > Arthropoda > Malacostraca > Decapoda > Cambaridae > Procambarus > Procambarus clarkii. The sequence continues at coordinate 2,742,137 of NC_091159.1, forward strand.
TTCGCAGTTTGAAATTACGACTTTTTTTATACCCAACATATGCCAAGTACTGAACGCGGCGTTTGGTCACATTTGTCCAAAATTTCCCCTGCAGTTTTCAAAATATCCCAAACATCCCCCTTTCGAGGCCTCAGCCATATTTTGGAGCCAAATTCATGCTCTCTGCATGTATTCGCAGTTTGAAATTACGACTTTTTATACCCAACATATGCCAAGTACTGAAAGCGGCGTTTGGTTACATTTGTCCCAAACCTCCCTGCAGTTTTCAAAATATCCCAAACATCAGAATATCGAGGCCTGAGCCATATTTTGGACCCAAATTCAGGCTCTCTGCACGTATTCGCAGTTTGATATTACGAATTTGTATACCCAACATATGCCAAGGACTGAAAGTGGCGTTTGGTCACATTTGTCCCAAACCTCCCTGCAGTTTTCAAAATATCCCAAATATCCCAATTTCGAGGCCTGAGCCATATTTTGGAGCCAAAGTCTGGCTCTATGCACGTATTCGCGGTTCGAAATTGCAACATTTTATACCCAACATATGCTAAGTACTGAATGCGTCAGTGAGTCACATTTTGCACAAACTCCCCTGCAGTTTTCGAAATATCCCAAATATCCCAATTTTGAGGCCTGAGCCATATTTTGGAGCCAAATTCTCGCTCTCTTCACGTATTCGAAGTTTGAAATTACGACTTTTTATACCCAACATATGCTAAGTACTGTAAGTGGCGTTTGGTCCACTTAGTCCCAAACCTCCTTGCAGTTTTCAAAATATCCCATATATCCCAATTTTGAGGCCTGAACAATATTTTAGAGCCAAATTCTGGCTCTCTACACGTATTCGCAATTTGAAATTACGACTTTTTATACCCAACATATGCCAAGTACTAAAAGTGGCGTTTGGTCACATTTGTCCCACACCTCCCTGCAGTTTTCAAAATATCCCAAACATCCCAATTTCGAGGCATTAGCCATATTTTGGAGCCAAATTGTGGCTCTCTGCACGTATTCGCAGTTTGAAATTACGAATTTATATACCCAACATATGCCAAGTCCTGAAAGCGGCAGTGAGTAACATTTCGCACAAACTCCCCTGGAGTTTTCAAAATATCCCAAATATCCCAATTTCGAGGCCTGAGCAATATTTTGGAGCCAAATTCTGGCTCTCTGCGCGTATTCGCAGTTTGAAATTACGACTTTTTTTATACCCAACATATGCCAAGGACTGAACGCGGCGTTTGGTCACATTTGTCCAAAACCTCCCCTGCAGTTTTCAAAATATCCCAAACATCCCACTTTCCAGGCCTCAGCCATATTTTGGAGCCAAATTCAAGCTCTCTGCACTTATTCGCAGTTTTAAATTACGACTTTTTATACCCAACATATGCCAAGTACTGAAAGCGGCGTTTGGTTACATTTGTCCCAAACCTCCCTGCAGTTTTCAAAATATCCCAAACATCAGAATATCGAGGCCTGAGCCATATTTTGGAGCCAAATTCAGGCTCTCTGCACGTATTCGCAGTTTGATATTACGAATTTGTATACCCAACATATGCCAAGGACTGAAAGTGGCGTTTGGTCACATTTGTCCCAAACCTCCCTGCAGTTTTCAAAATATCCCAAACATCCCAATTTCGAGGCCAGAGCCATATTTTGGAGCCAAATTCTGGCTCTATGCACGTATTCGCGGTTTGAAATTACATCATTTTATACCCAACATATCCCAAGTCCTGAATTCGTCAGTGAGTCACATTTTGCACAAACTCCCCTGCAGTTTTCGATATATCCCAAATATCCCAATTTTGAGGCCTGAGCCATATTTTGGAGCCAAATTCTGGCTCTCTTCACGTATTCGAAGTATGAAATTACGACTTTTTATACCCAACCTATGCCGAGGACTGAAAGTGGCGTTTGGTCACATTTGTCCCAAACCTCCCTGCAGTTTTCAAAATATCCCATATATCCCAATTTCGAGGCCTGAACAATATTTTTGAGCCAAATTCTGGCTCTCTGCACGTATTCGCAATTTGAAATTACGACTTTTTATACCCAACATATGCCAAGTACTAAAAGTGGCGTTTGGTCACATTTGTCCCACACCTCCCTGCAGTTTTCAAAATATCCCAAACATCCCAATTTCGAGGCATGAGCCATATTTTGGAGCCAAATTGTGGCTCTCTGCACGTATTCGCAGTTTGAAATTACGACTTTTTATACCCAACATATGCCAAGTACTAAAAGTGGCGTTTGGTCACATTTGTCCCACACCTCCCTGCAGTTTTCAAAATATCCCAAATATCACAATTTCGAGGCATGAGCCATATTTTGGAGCCAAATTGTGGCTCTCTTCACGTATTCGCAGTTTGAAATTACGAATTTATATACCCAACATATGCAAAGTCCTGAAAACGGCAGTGAGTCACATTTCGCACAAACTCCCCTGGAGTTTTCAAAATATCCCAAATATCCCAATTTCGAGGCCTGAGCAATATTTTGGAGCCAAATTCTGGCTCTCTGCACGTATTCGCAGTTTGAAATTACGACTTTTTATACCCAATATATGCCAAGTACTGAAAGCGGCGTTTGGTCACATTTGTCCAAAACCTCCCCTGCAGTTTTCAAAATATCCCAAATATCCCACTTTCGAGGCCTCAGCCATATTTTGGAGCCAAATTCAAGCTCTCTGCACGTATTCGCAGTTTGAAATTACGACTTTTTATACCCAACATATGCCAAGTACTGAAAGCGGCGTTTGGTTACATTTGTCCCAAACCTCCCTGCAGTTTTCAAAATATCCCAAACATCAGAATATCGAGGCCTGAGCCATATTTTGGAGCCAAATTTAGGCTCACTGCACGTATTCGCAATTTGATATTACGAATTTGTATACCCAACATATGCCAAGGACTGAAAGTGGCGTTTGCTCACATTTGTCCCAAACCTCCCTGCAGTTTTCAAAATATCCCAAACATCCCAATTTCGAGGCCAGAGCCATATTTTGGAGCCAAATTCTGGCACTATGCACGTATTCGCGGTTTGAAATTACAACATTTTATACCCAACATATGCCAAGTCCTGAATGCGTCAGTGAGTCACGTTTTGCACAAACTCCCCTGCAGTTTTCGAAATATCCCAAATATCCCAATTTTGAGGCCTGAGCCATATTTTGGAGCCAAATACTGGCTCTCTTCACGTATTCGAAGTTTGAAATTACGACTTTTTATACCCAACATATGCCGAGGACTGAAAGTGGCGTTTGGTCACATTTGTCCCAAACCTCCCTGCAGTTTTCAAAATATCCCAAATATCCCAATTTCGAGGCCTGAGCAATACTTTGGAGCCATATTCTGGCTATCTGCACGTATTCGAAGTTTGAAATTACGAATTTTTATACCCAACATATGCTAAGTACTGAAAGTGGCGTTTGGTCCAATTTGTCCCAAACCTCCTTGCAGTTTTCAAAATATCCCATATATCCCAATTTCGAGGCCTGAACAATATTTTGGAGCCAAATTCTGGCTCTATGCACGTATTCGCAATTTGAAATTACGACTTTTTATACCCAACATATGCCAAGTACTAAAAGTGGCGTTTGGTCACATTTGTCCCACACCTCCCTGCAGTTTTCAAAATATCCCAAACATCCCAATTTCGAGGCATGAGCCATATTTTGGAGCCAAATTGTGGCTCTCTGCACGTATTCGCAGTTTGAAATTACGAATTTATATACCCAACATATGCCAAGTCCTGAAAGCGGCAGTGAGTCACATTTCGCACAAACTCCCCTGTAGTTTTCAAAATATCCCAAATATCCCAATTTCGAGGCCTGAGCAATATTTTGGACCCAAATTCTGGCTCTCAGCACGTATTCGCAGTTTGAAATTACGACTTTTTTTATACCCAACATATGCCAAGTACTGAACGCGGCGTTTGGTCACATTTGTCCAAAACCTCCCCTGCAGTTTTCAAAATATCCCAAACATCCCACTTTCGAGGCCTCAGCCATATTTTGGAGCCAAATTCAAGCTCTCTGCACTTATTCGCAGTTTGAAATTACGACTTTTTATACCCAACATATACCAAGTACTGAAAGCGGCGTTTGGTTACATTTGTCCCAAACCTCCCTGCAGTTTTCAAAATATCCCAAACATCAGAATATCGAGGCCTGAGCCATATTTTGGAGCCAAATTCAGGCTCTCTGCACGTATTCGCAGTTTGATATTACGAATTTGTATACCCAACATATGCCAAGGACTGAAAGTGGCGTTTGGTCACATTTGTCCCAAACCTCCCTGCAGTTTTCAAAATATCCCATATATCCCAGTTTCGAGGCCTGAGCCATATTTTGGAGCCAAATTCAGGCTCTCTGCACGTATTCGCAGTTTGAAATTACGAATTTATATACCCAACATATGCAAAGTCCTGAAAGCGGCAGTGAGTCAAATTTCGCACAAACTCCCATGGAGTTTTCAAAATATCCCAAATATCCCAATTTCGAGGCCTGAGCAATATTTTGGAGCCAAATTCAGGCTCTCTGCACGTATTCGCAGTTTGATATTACGAATTTGTATACCCAACATATGCCAAGGACTGAAAGTGGCGTTTGGTCACATTTGTCCCAAACCTCCCTGCAGTTTTCAAAATATCCCTAACATCCCAATTTCGAGGCCAGAGCCATATTTTGGAGCCAAATTCTGGCTCTATGCATGTATTCGCGGTTTCAAATTACAACATTTTAAACCCAACATATGCCAAGTCCTGATTGCGTCAGTGAGTCACATTTTGAACAAACTCCCCTGCAGTTTTCGAAATATCCCAAATATCCCAATTTTGAGGCCTGAGCCATATTATGGAGCCAAATTCTGGCTCTCTTCACGTATTCGAAGTTTGAAATTACTACTTTTTATACCCAACATATGCCGAGGACAGAAAGTGGCGTGTGGTCCAATTTGTCCCAAACCTCCTTGCAGTTTTCAAAATATCCCATATATCCCAATTTCAAGGCCTGAACAATATTTTGGAGCCAAATTCTGGCTCTCTGCACGTATTCGCAATATGAAATTACGACTTTTTATATCCAACATATGCCAAGTACTAAAAGTGGGGTTTGGTCACATTTGTCCCACACCTCCCTGCAGTTTTCAAAATATCCCAAATATCCCAATTTCGAGGCATGAGCCATATTTTGGAGCCAAATTGTGGCTCTCTGCACGTATTCGCAGTTTAAAATTACGAATTTATATACCCAACATATGCCAAGTCCTGAAAGCGGCAGTGACTCACATTTGGCACAAACTCCCCTGGAGTTTTCAAAATATCCCAAATATCCCAATTTCGAGGCCTGAGCAATATTTTGGAGCCAAATTCTGGCTCTCTGGACGTATTCGCAGTTTGAAATTACGACTTTTTTTATACCCAACATATGCCAAGTACTGAACGCGGCGTTTGGTCACATTTGTCCAAAACCTCCCCTGCAGTTTTCAAAATATCCCAATCATCCCACTTTCGAGGCCTCAGCCATATTTTGGAGCCAAATTCAAGCTCTCTGCACGTATTCGCAGTTTGAAATTACGACTTTTTATACCCAACATATGCCAAGTACTAAAAGTGGCGTTTGGTCACATTTGTCCCACACCTCCCTGCAGTTTTCAAAATATCCCAAACATCCCAATTTCGAGGCATGAGCTATATTTTGGAGCCAAATTGTGGCTCTCTGCACGTATTCGCAGTTTGAAATTACGAATTTATATACCCAACATATGCCAAGTCCTGAAAGCGGCAGTGAGTCACATTTCGCACAAACTCCCCTGGAGTTTTCAAAATATCCCAAATATCCCAATTTTGAGGCCTGAGCAATATTTTGGAGCCAAATTCTGGCTCTCTGCACGTATTCGCAGTTTGATATTACGAATTTGTATACCCAACATATGCCAAGGACTGAAAGTGGTGTTTGGTCACATTTGTCCCAAACCTCCCTGCAGTTTTCAAAATATCCCAAACATCCCAATTTCGAGGCCAGAGCCATATTTTGGAGCCAAATTCTGGCTCTATGCACGTATTCGCGGTTTGAAATTACAACATTTTATACCCAACATATGCCAAGTCCTGAATGCGTCAGTGAGTCACATTTTGCACAAACTCCCCTTCAGTTTTCGAAATATCCCAAATATCCCAATTTAGAGGCCTGAGCCATATTTTGGAGCCAAATTCTGGCTCTCTTCACGTATTCGAAGTTTGAAATTACGACTTTTTATACCCAACATATGCCGAGGACTGAAAGTGGCGTTTGGTCACATTTGTCCCAAACCTCCCTGTAGTTTTCAAAATATCCCAAATATCCCAATTTCGAGGCCTGAGCAATATTTTGGAGCCAAATTCTGGCTATCTGCACGTATTCGAAGTTTGAAATTACGAATTTTTATACCCAACAAATGCTAAGTACTGAAAGTGGCGTTTTGTCCAATTTGTCCCAAACCTCCTTGCAGTTTTCAAAATATCCCATATATCCCAATTTCGAGGCCTGAACAATATTTTGGAGCCAAATTCTGGCTCTCTGCACGTATTCGCAATTTGAAATTACGACTTTTTATACCCAACATATGCCAAGTACTAAAAGTGGCGTTTGGTCACATTTGTCCCACACCTCCCTGCAGTTTTCAAAATATCCCAAACATCCCAATTTCGAGGCATGAGCCATATTTTGGAGCCAAATTGTGGCTCTCTGCACGTATTCGCAGTTTGAAATTACGAATTTATATACCCAACATATGCCAAGTCCTGAAAGCGGCAGTGAGTCACATTTCGCACAAACTCCCCTGGAGTTTTCAAAATATCCCAAATATCCCAATTTTGAGGCCTGAGCAATATTTTGGAGCCAAATTTTGACTCTCTGCACGTATTCGCAGTTTGATATTACGAATTTGTATACCCAACATATGCCAAGGACTGAAAGTGGCGTTTGGTCACATTTGTCCCAAACCTCCCTGCAGTTTTCAAAATATCCAAAACATCCCAATTTCGAGGCCAGAGCCATATTTTGGAGCCAAATTCTGGCTCTATGCATGTATTCGCTGTTTGAAATTACAACATTTTATACCCAACATATGCCAAGTCCTGAATGCGTCAGTGAGTCACATTTTGCACAAACTCCCCTGCAGTTTTCGAAATATCCCAAATATCCCAATTTTGAGGCCTGAGCCATATTATGGAGCCAAATTTTGGCTCTCTTCACGTATTCGAAGTTTGAAATTACGACTTTTTATACCCAACATATGCCGAGGACTGAAAGTGGCGTGTGGTCCAATTTGTCCCAAACCTCCTTGCAGTTTTCAAAATATCCCATATACCCCAATTTCAAGGCCTGAACAATATTTTGGAGTCAAATTCTGGCTCTCTGCACGTATTCGCAATTTGAAATTACGACTTTTTATACCCAACATATGCCAAGTACTAAAAGTGGCGTTTGGTCACATTTGTCCTACACCTCCCTGCAGTTTTCAAAATATCCCAAATATCCCAATTTCGAGGCATGAGCCATATTTTGGAGCCAAATTGTGGCTCTCTGCACGTATTCGCAGTTTGAAATTACGAATTTATATACCCAACATATGCCAAGTCCTGAAAGCGGCAGTGAGTCACATTTCGCACAAACTCCCCTGGAGTTTTCAAAATATCCCAAATATCCCAATTTCGAGGCCTGAGCAATATTTTGGAGCCAAATTCTGGCTCTCTGCACGTATTCGCAGTTTGAAATTACGACTTTGTTTATACCCAACATATGCCAAGTACTGAACGCGGCGTTTGGTCCCATTTGTCCAAAACCTCCCCTGCAGTTTTCAAAATATCCCAAACATCCCCCTTTCGAGGCCTCAGCCATATTTTGGAGCCAAATTCAAGCTCTCTGCATGTATTCGCAGTTTGAAATAACGACTTTTTATACCCAACATATGCCAAGTACTGAAAGCGGCGTTTGGTTACATTTGTCCCAAACCTCCCTGCAGTTTTCAAAATATCCCAAACATCAGAATATCGAGGCCTGAGCCATATTTTGGAGCCAAATTCAGGCTCTCTGCACGTATTCGCAGTTTGATATTACGAATTTGTATACCCAACATATGCCAAGGACTGAAAGTGGCGTTCGGTCACATTTGTCCCAAACCTCCCTGCAGTTTTCAAAATATCCCAAATATCCCAATTTCGAGGCCTGAGCCATATTTTGGAGCCAAATTCTGGCTCTATGCACGTATTCGCGGTTTGAAATTACAACATTTTATACCCAACATATGCTAAGTACTCAATGCGTCAGTGAGTCACATTTTGCACAAACTCCCCTGCAGTTTTCGATATATCCCAAATATCCCAATTTTGAGGCCTGAGCCATATTTTGGAGCCAAATTCTGGCTCTCTTCACGTATTCGAAGTTTGAAATTACGACTTTTTATACTCAACATATGCCGAGGACTGAAAGTGGCGTTTGGTCACATTTGTCCCAAACCTCCCTGCAGTTTTCAAAATATCCCAAATATCCCAATTTCGAGGCCTGAGCAATATTTTGGAGCCAAATTCTGGCTATCTGCACGTATTCGAAGTTTGAAATTACGAATTTTTATACCCAACATATGCTAAGTACTGAAAGTGGCGTTTGGTCCAATTTGTCCCAAACCTCCTTGCAGTTTTCAAAATATCCCATATATCCCAATTTCGAGGCCTGAACAATATTTTGGAGCCAAATTCTGGCTCTCTGCACGTATTCGCAATTTGAAATTACGACTTTTTATACCCAACATATGCCAAGTACTAAAAGTGGCGTTTGGTCACATTTGTCCCACACCTCCCTGCAGTTTTCAAAATATCCCAAACATCCCAATTTCGAGGCATAAGCCATATTTTGGAGCCAAATTGTGGCTCTCTGCACGTATTCGCAGTTTGAAATTACGAATTTATATACCCAACATATGCCAAGTCCTGAAAGCGGAAGTGAGTCACATTTCGCACAAACTCCCCTGGAGTTTTCAAAATATCCCAAATATCCCAATTTTGAGGCCTGAGCAATATTTTGGAGCCAAATTCTGGCTCTCTGCATGTATTCGCAGTTTGAAATTACGACTTTTTATACCCAACATATGCCAAGTACTGAAAGCGGCGTTTGGTTACATTTGTCCCAAACCTCCCTGCAGTTTTCAAAATATCCCAAACATCAGAATATCGAGGCCTGAGCCATATTTTGGACCCAAATTCAGGCTCTCTGCACGTATTCGCAGTTTGATATTACGAATTTGTATACCCAACATATGCCAAGGACTGAAAGTGGCGTTTGGTCACATTTGTCCCAAACCTCCCTGCAGTTTTCAAAATATCCCAAATATCCCAATTTCGAGGCCTGAGCCATATTTTGGAGCCAAATTCTGGCTCTATGCACGTATTCGCGGTTCGAAATTGCAACATTTTATACCCAACATATGCTAAGTACTGAATGCGTCAGTGAGTCACATTTTGCACAAACTCCCCTGCAGTTTTCGAAATATCCCAAATATCCCAATTTTGAGGCCTGAGCCATATTTTGGAGCCAAATTCTCGCTCTCTTCACGTATTCGAAGTTTGAAATTACGACTTTTTATACCCAACATATGCTAAGTACTGTAAGTGGCGTTTGGTCCACTTAGTCCCAAACCTCCTTGCAGTTTTCAAAATATCCCATATATCCCAATTTTGAGGCCTGAACAATATTTTAGAGCCAAATTCTGGCTCTCTGCACGTATTCGCAATTTGAAATTACGACTTTTTATACCCAACATATGCCAAGTACTAAAAGTGGCGTTTGGTCACATTTGTCCCACACCTCCCTGCAGTTTTCAAAATATCCCAAACATCCCAATTTCGAGGCATTAGCCATATTTTGGAGCCAAATTGTGGCTCTCTGCACGTATTCGCAGTTTGAAATTACGAATTTATATACCCAACATATGCCAAGTCCTGAAAGCGGCAGTGAGTAACATTTCGCACAAACTCCCCTGGAGTTTTCAAAATATCCCAAATATCCCAATTTCGAGGCCTGAGCAATATTTTGGAGCCAAATTCTGGCTCTCTGCGCGTATTCGCAGTTTGAAATTACGACTTTTTTTATACCCAACATATGCCAAGGACTGAACGCGGCGTTTGGTCACATTTGTCCAAAACCTCCCCTGCAGTTTTCAAAATATCCCAAACATCCCACTTTCCAGGCCTCAGCCATATTTTGGAGCCAAATTCAAGCTCTCTGCACTTATTCGCAGTTTTAAATTACGACTTTTTATTCCCAACATATGCCAAGTACTGAAAGCGGCGTTTGGTTACATTTGTCCCAAACCTCCCTGCAGTTTTCAAAATATCCCAAACATCAGAATATCGAGGCCTGAGCCATATTTTGGAGCCAAATTCAGGCTCTCTGCACGTATTCGCAGTTTGATATTACGAATTTGTATACCCAACATATGCCAAGGACTGAAAGTGGCGTTTGGTCACATTTGTCCCAAACCTCCCTGCAGTTTTCAAAATATCCCAAACATCCCAATTTCGAGGCCAGAGCCATATTTTGGAGCCAAATTCTGGCTCTATGCACGTATTCGCGGTTTGAAATTACATCATTTTATACCCAACATATCCCAAGTCCTGAATTCGTCTGTGAGTCACATTTTGCACAAACTCCCCTGCAGTTTTCGATATATCCCAAATATCCCAATTTTGAGGCCTGAGCCATATTTTGGAGCCAAATTCTGGCTCTCTTCACGTATTCGAAGTATGAAATTACGACTTTTTATACCCAACCTATGCCGAGGACTGAAAGTGGCGTTTGGTCACATTTGTCCCAAACCTCCCTGCAGTTTTCAAAATATCCCATATATCCCAATTTCGAGGCCTGAACAATATTTTTGAGCCAAATTCTGGCTCTCTGCACGTATTCGCAATTTGAAATTACGACTTTTTATACCCAACATATGCCAAGTACTAAAAGTGGCGTTTGGTCACATTTGTCCCACACCTCCCTGCAGTTTTCAAAATATCCCAAACATCCCAATTTCGAGGCATGAGCCATATTTTGGAGCCAAATTGTGGCTCTCTGCACGTATTCGCAGTTTGAAATTACGACTTTTTATACCCAACATATGCCAAGTACTAAAAGTGGCGTTTGGTCACATTTGTCCCACACCTCCCTGCAGTTTTCAAAATATCCCAAATATCACAATTTCGAGGCATGAGCCATATTTTGGAGCCAAATTGTGGCTCTCTTCACGTATTCGCAGTTTGAAATTACGAATTTATATACCCAACATATGCAAAGTCCTGAAAACGGCAGTGAGTCACATTTCGCACAAACTCCCCTGGAGTTTTCAAAATATCCCAAATATCCCAATTTCGAGGACTGAGCAATATTTTGGAGCCAAATTCTGGCTCTCTGCACGTATTCGCAGTTTGAAATTACGACTTTTTATACCCAATATATGCCAAGTACTGAAAGCGGCGTTTGGTCACATTTGTCCAAAACCTCCCCTGCAGTTTTCAAAATATCCCAAATATCCCACTTTCGAGGCCTCAGCCATATTTTGGAGCCAAATTCAAGCTCTCTGCACGTATTCGCAGTTTGAAATTACGACTTTTTATACCCAACATATGCCAAGTACTGAAAGCGGCGTTTGGTTACATTTGTCCCAAACCTCCCTGCAGTTTTCAAAAATCCCAAACATCAGAATATCGAGGCCTGAGCCATATTTTGGAGCCAAATTTAGGCTCACTGCACGTATTCGCAGTTTGATATTACGAATTTGTATACCCAACATATGCCAAGGACTGAAAGTGGCGTTTGCTCACATTTGTCCCAAACCTCCCTGCAGTTTTCAAAATATCCCAAACATCCCAATTTCGAGGCCAGAGCCATATTTTGGAGCCAAATTCTGGCACTATGCACGTATTCGCGGTTTGAAATTACAACATTTTATACCCAACATATGCCAAGTCCTGAATGCGTCAGTGAGTCACGTTTTGCACAAACTCCCCTGCAGTTTTCGAAATATCCCAAATATCCCAATTTTGAGGCCTGAGCCATATTTTGGAGCCAAATACTGGCTCTCTTCACGTATTCGAAGTTTGAAATTACGACTTTTTATACCCAACATATGCCGAGGACTGAAAGTGGCGTTTGGTCACATTTGTCCCAAACCTCCCTGCAGTTTTCAAAATATCCCAAATATCCCAATTTCGAGGCCTGAGCAATACTTTGGAGCCATATTCTGGCTATCTGCACGTATTCGAAGTTTGAAATTACGAATTTTTATACCCAACATATGCTAAGTACTGAAAGTGGCGTTTGGTCCAATTTGTCCCAAACCTCCTTGCAGTTTTCAAAATATCCCATATATCCCAATTTCGAGGCCTGAACAATATTTTGGAGCCAAATTCTGGCTCTCTGCACGTATTCGCAATTTGAAATTACGACTTTTTATACCCAACATATGCCAAGTACTAAAAGTGGCGTTTGGTCACATTTGTCCCACACCTCCCTGCAGTTTTCAAAATATCCCAAACATCCCAATTTCGAGGCATGAGCCATATTTTGGAGCCAAATTGTGGCTCTCTGCACGTATTCGCAGTTTGAAATTACGAATTTATATACCCAACATATGCCAAGTCCTGAAAGCGGCAGTGAGTCACATTTCGCACAAACTCCCCTGTAGTTTTCAAAATATCCCAAATATCCCAATTTCGAGGCCTGAGCAATATTTTGGACCCAAATTCTGGCTCTCAGCACGTATTCGCAGTTTGAAATTACGACTTTTTTTATACCCAACATATGCCAAGTACTGAACGCGGCGTTTGGTCACATTTGTCCAAAACCTCCCCTGCAGTTTTCAAAATATCCCAAACATCCCACTTTCGAGGCCTCAGCCATATTTTGGAGCCAAATTCAAGCTCTCTGCACTTATTCGCAGTTTGAAATTACGACTTTTTATACCCAACATATACCAAGTACTGAAAGCGGCGTTTGGTTACATTTGTCCCAAACCTCCCTGCAGTTTTCAAAATATCCCAAACATCAGAATATCGAGGCCTGAGCCATATTTTGGAGCCAAATTCAGGCTCTCTGCACGTATTCGCAGTTTGATATTACGAATTTGTATACCCAACATATGCCAAGGACTGAAAGTGGCGTTTGGTCACATTTGTCCCAAACCTCCCTGCAGTTTTCAAAATATCCCATATATCCCAGTTTCGAGGCCTGAGCCATATTTTGGAGCCAAATTCAGGCTCTCTGCACGTATTCGCAGTTTGAAATTACGAATTTATATACCCAACATATGCAAAGTCCTGAAAGCGGCAGTGAGTCAAATTTCGCACAAACTCCCATGGAGTTTTCAAAATATCCCAAATATCCCAATTTCGAGGCCTGAGCAATATTTTGGAGCCAAATTCAGGCTCTCTGCACGTATTCGCAGTTTGATATTACGAATTTGTATACCCAACATATGCCAAGGACTGAAAGTGGCGTTTGGTCACATTTGTCCCAAACCTCCCTGCAGTTTTCAAAATATCCCTAACATCCCAATTTCGAGGCCAGAGCCATATTTTGGAGCCAAATTCTGGCTCTATGCATGTATTCGCGGTTTGAAATTACAACATTTTAAACCCAACATATGCCAAGTCCTGATTGCGTCAGTGAGTCACATTTTGAACAAACTCCCCTGCAGTTTTCGAAATATCCCAAATATCCCAATTTTGAGGCCTGAGCCATATTATGGAGCCAAATTCTGGCTCTCTTCACGTATTCGAAGTTTGAAATTACTACTTTTTTTACTCAACATATGCCGAGGACAGAAAGTGGCGTGTGGTCCAATTTGTCCCAAACCTCCTTGCAGTTTTCAAAATATCCCATATATCCCAATTTCAAGGCCTGAACAATATTTTGGAGCCAAATTCTGGCTCTCTGCACGTATTCGCAATATGAAATTACGACTTTTTATATCCAACATATGCCAAGTACTAAAAGTGGGGTTTGGTCACATTTGTCCCACACCTCCCTGCAGTTTTCAAAATATCCCAAATATCCCAATTTCGAGGCATGAGCCATATTTTGGAGCCAAATTGTGGCTCTCTGCACGTATTCGCAGTTTAAAATTACGAATTTATATACCCAACATATGCCAAGTCCTGAAAGCGGCAGTGACTCACATTTGGCACAAACTCCCCTGGAGTTTTCAAAATATCCCAAATATCCCAATTTCGAGGCCTGAGCAATATTTTGGAGCCAAATTCTGGCTCTCTGGACGTATTCGCAGTTTGAAATTACGACTTTTTTTATACCCAACATATGCCAAGTACTGAACGCGGCGTTTGGTCACATTTGTCCAAAACCTCCCCTGCAGTTTTCAAAATATCCCAATCATCCCACTTTCGAGGCCTCAGCCATATTTTGGAGCCAAATTCAAGCTCTCTGCACGTATTCGCAGTTTGAAATTACGACTTTTTATACCCAACATATGCCAAGTACTAAAAGTGGCGTTTGGTCACATTTGTCCCACACCTCCCTGCAGTTTTCAAAATATCCCAAACATCCCAATTTCGAGGCATGAGCTATATTTTGGAGCCAAATTGTGGCTCTCTGCACGTATTCGCAGTTTGAAATTACGAATTTATATACCCAACATATGCCAAGTCCTGAAAGCGGCAGTGAGTCACATTTCGCACAAACTCCCCTGGAGTTTTCAAAATATCCCAAATATCCCAATTTTGAGGCCTGAGCAATATTTTGGAGCCAAATTCTGGCTCTCTGCACGTATTCGCAGTTTGATATTACGAATTTGTATACCCAACATATGCCAAGGACTGAAAGTGGTGTTTGGTCACATTTGTCCCAAACCTCCCTGCAGTTTTCAAAATATCCCAAACATCCCAATTTCGAGGCCAGAGCCATATTTTGGAGCCAAATTCTGGCTCTATGCACGTATTCGCGGTTTGAAATTACAACATTTTATACCCAACATATGCCAAGTCCTGAATGCGTCAGTGAGTCACATTTTGCACAAACTCCCCTTCAGTTTTCGAAATATCCCAAATATCCCAATTTAGAGGCCTGAGCCATATTTTGGAGCCAAATTCTGGCTCTCTTCACGTATTCGAAGTTTGAAATTACGACTTTTTATACCCAACATATGCCGAGGACTGAAAGTGGCGTTTGGTCACATTTGTCCCAAACCTCCCTGTAGTTTTCAAAATATCCCAAATATCCCAATTTCGAGGCCTGAGCAATATTTTGGAGCCAAATTCTGGCTATCTGCACGTATTCGAAGTTTGAAATTACGAATTTTTATACCCAACAAATGCTAAGTACTGAAAGTGGCGTTTTGTCCAATTTGTCCCAAACCTCCTTGCAGTTTTCAAAATATCCCATATATCCCAATTTCGAGGCCTGAACAATATTTTGGAGCCAAATTCTGGCTCTCTGCACGTATTCGCAATTTGAAATTACGACTTTTTATACCCAACATATGCCAAGTACTAAAAGTGGCGTTTGGTCACATTTGTCCCACACCTCCCTGCAGTTTTCAAAATATCCCAAACATCCCAATTTCGAGGCATGAGCTATATTTTGGAGCCAAATTGTGGCTCTCTGCACGTATTCGCAGTTTGAAATTACGAATTTATATACCCAACATATGCCAAGTCCTGAAAGCGGCAGTGAGTCACATTTCGCACAAACTCCCCTGGAGTTTTCAAAATATCCCAAATATCCCAATTTTTAGGCCTGAGCAATATTTTGGAGCCAAATTCTGGCTCTCAGCACGTATTCGCAGTTTGATATTACGAATTTGTATACCCAACATATGCCAAGGACTGAAAGTGGTGTTTGGTCACATTTGTCCCAAACCTCCCTGCAGTTTTCAAAATATCCCAAACATCCCAATTTCGAGGCCAGAGCCATATTTTGGAGCCAAATTCTGGCTCTATGCACGTATTCGCGGTTTGAAATTACAACATTTTATACCCAACATATGCCAAGTCCTGAATGCGTCAGTGAGTCACATTTTGCACAAACTCCCCTTCAGTTTTCGAAATATCCCAAATATCCCAATTTAGAGGCCTGAGCCATATTTTGGAGCCAAATTCTGGCTCTCTTCACGTATTCGAAGTTTGAAATTACGACTTTTTATACCCAACATATGCCGAGGACTGAAAGTGGCGTTTGGTCACATTTGTCCCAAACCTCCCTGCAGTTTTCAAAATATCCCAAATATCCCAATTTCGAGGCCTGAGCAATATTTTGGAGCCAAATTCTGGCTATCTGCACGTATTCGAAGTTTGAAATTACGAATTTTTATACCCAACAAATGCTAAGTACTGAAAGTGGCGTTTTGTCCAATTTGTCCCAAACCTCCTTGCAGTTTTCAAAATATCCCATATATCCCAATTTCGAGGCCTGAACAATATTTTGGAGCCAAATTCTGGCTCTCTGCACGTATTCGCAATTTGAAATTACGACTTTTTATACCCAACATATGCCAAGTACTAAAAGTGGCGTTTGGTCACCTTTGTCCCACACCTCCCTGCAGTTTTCAAAATATCCCAAACATCCCAATTTCGAGGCATGAGCAATATTTTGGAGCCAAATTGTGGCTCTCTGCACGTTTTCGCAGTTTGAAATTACGAATTTATATACCCAACATATGCCTAGTCCTGAAAGCGGCAGTGAGTAACATTTCGCACAAACTCCCCTGGAGTTTTCAAAATATCCCAAATATCCCAATTTCGAGGCCTGAGCAATATTTTGGAGCCAAATTCTGGCTCTCTGCGCGTATTCGCTGTTTGAAATTACGACTTTTTTTATACCCAACATATGCCAAGGACTGAACGCGGCGTTTGGTCACATTTGTCCAAAACCTCCCCTGCAGTTTTCAAAATATCCCAAACATCCCACTTTCCAGGCCTCAGCCATATTTTGGAGCCATATTCAAGCTCTCTGCACTTATTCGCAGTTTGAAATTACGACTTTTTATACCCAACATATGCCAAGTACTGAAAGCGGCGTTTGGTTACATTTGTCCCAAACCTCCCTGCAGTTTTCAAAATATCCCAAACATCAGAATATCGAGGCCTGAGCCATATTTTGGACCCAAATTCAGGCTATCTGCACGTATTCGCAGTTTGATATTACGAATTTGTATACCCAACATATGCCAAGGACTGAAAGTGGCGTTTGGTCACATTTGTCCCAAACCTCCCTGCAGTTTTCAAAATATCCCAAATATCCCAATTTCGAGGCCTGAGCCTTATTTTGGAGCCAAATTCTGGCTCTATGCACGTATTCGCGGTTTGAAATTACAACATTTTATACCCAACATATGCTAAGTACTGAATGCGTCAGTGAGTCACATTTTGCACAAACTCCCCTGCAGTTTTCGAAATATCCCAAATATCCCAATTTTGAGGCCTGAGCCATATTTTGGAGCCAAATTCTCGCTCTCTTCACGTATTCGAAGTTTGAAATTACGACTTTTTATACCCAACATATGCTAAGTACTGTAAGTGGCGTTTGGTCCACTTAGTCCCAAACCTCCTTGCAGTTTTCAAAATATCCCATATATCCCAATTTTGAGGCCTGAACAATATTTTAGAGCCAAATTCTGGCTCTCTGCACGTATTCGCAATTTGAAATTACGACTTTTTATACCCAACATATGCCAAGTACTAAAAGTGGCATTTGGTCACATTTGTCCCACACCTCCCTGCAGTTTTCAAAATATCCCAAACATCCCAATTTCGAGGCATGAGCCATATTTTGGAGCCAAATTGTGGCTCTCTGCACGTATTCGCAGTTTGAAATTACGACTTTTTATACCCAACATATGCCAAGTACTAAAAGTGGCGTTTGGTCACATTTGTCTCACACCTCCCTGCAGTTTTCAAAATATCCCAAATATCACAATTTCGAGGCATGAGCCATATTTTGGAGCCAAATTGTGGCTCTCTGCACGTATTCGCAGTTTGAAATTACGAATTTATATACCCAACATATGCAAAGTCCTGAAAGCGGCAGTGTGTCACATTTCGCACAAACTCCCCTGGAGTTTTCAAAATATCCCAAATATCCCAATTTCGAGGCCTGAGCAATATTTTGGAGCCAAATTCTGGCTCTCTGCACGTATTCGCAGTTTGAAATTACGACTTTTTTTATACCCAACATATGACAAGTACTGAACGCGGCGTTTGGTCACATTTGTCCAAAACCTCCCCTGCAGTTTTCAAAATATCCCAAACATCCCACTTTCGAGGCCTCAGCCATATTTTGGAGCCAAATTCAAGCTCTCTGCACGTATTCGCAGTTTGAAATTACGACTTTTTATACCCAACATATGCCAAGTACTGAAAGCGGCGTTTGGTTACATTTGTCCCAAACCTCCCTGCAGTTTTCAAAATATCCCAAACATCAGAATATCGAGGCCTGAGCCATATTTTGGAGCCAAATTTAGGCTCACTGCACGTATTCGCAGTTTGATATTACGAATTTGTATACCCAACATATGCCAAGGACTGAAAGTGGAGTTTGCTCACATTTGTCCCAAACCTCCCTGCAGTTTTCAAAATATCCCAAACATCCCAATTTCGAGGCCAGAGCCATATTTTGGAGCCAAATTCTGGCTCTATGCACGTATTCGCGGTTTGAAATTACAACATTTTATACCCAACATATGCCAAGTCCTGAATGCGTCAGTGAGTCACATTTTGCCCAAACTCCCCCGCAGTTTTCGAAGTATCCCAAATATCCCAATTTTGAGGCCTGAGCCATATTTTGGAGCCAAATTCTGGCTCTCTTCACGTATTCGAAGTTTGAAATTACGACTTTTTATACTCAACATATGCCGAGGAGTGAAAGTGGCGTTTGGTCACATTTGTCCCAAACCTCCCTGCAGTTTTCAAAATATCCCAAATATCCCAATTTCGAGGCCTGAGCAATATTTTGGAGCCAAATTCTGGCTATCTGCACGTATTCGAAGTTTGAAATTACGAATTTTTATACCCAACATATGCTAAGTACTGAAAGTGGCGTTTGGTCCAATTTGTCCCAAACCTCCTTGCAGTTTTCAAAATATCCCATATATCCCAATTTCGAGGCCTGAACAATATTTTGGAGCCAAATTCTGGCTCTCTGCACGTATTCGCAATTTGAAATTACGACTTTTTATACCCAACATATGCCAAGTACTAAAAGTGGCGTTTGGTCACATTTGTCCCACACCTCCCTGCAGTTTTCAAAATATCCCAAACATCCCAATTTCGAGGCATGAGCCATATTTTGGAGCCAAATTGTGGCTCTTTGCACGTATTCGCAGTTTGAAATTACGAATTTATATACCCAACATATGCCAAGTCCTGAAAGCGGCAGTGAGTCACATTTCGCACAAACTCCCCTGGAGTTTTCAAAATATCCCAAATATCCCAATTTTGAGGCCTGAGCAATATTTTGGAGCCAAATTCTGGCTCTCTGCACGTATTCGCAGTTTGATATTACGAATTTGTATACCCAACATATGCCAAGGACTGAAAGTGGCGTTTGGTCACATTTGTCCCAAACCTCCCTGCAGTTTTCAAAATATCCAAAACATCCCAATTTCGAGGCCAGAGCCATATTTTGGAGCCAAATTCTGGCTCTATGCATGTATTCGCTGTTTGAAATTACAACATTTTATACCCAACATATGCCAAGTCCTGAATGCGTCAGTGAGTCACATTTTGCACAAACTCCCCTGCAGTTTTCAAAATATCCTAAATATCCCAATTTCGAGGCATGAGCCAAATTATGGAGCCAAATTTTGGCTCTCTTCACGTATTCGCAGTTTGAAATTACGAATTTATATACCCAACATATGCCAAGTCCTGAAAGCGGCAGTGAGTCACATTTCGCACAAACTCCCCTGGAGTTTTCAAAATATCCCAAATATCCCAATTTCGAGGCCTGAGCAATATTTTGGAGCCAAATTCTGGCTCTCTGCACGTATTCGCAGTTTGATATTACGACTTTTTTTATACCCAACATATGCCAAGTACTGAACGCGGCGTTTGGTCACATTTGTCCAAAATTTCCCCTGCAGTTTTCAAAATATCCCAAACATCCCCCTTTCGAGGCCTCAGCCATATTTTGGAGCCAAATTCAAGCTCTCTGCATGTATTCGCAGTTTGAAATTACGACTTTTTATACCCAACATATGCCAAGTACTGAAAGCGGCGTTTGGTTACATTTGTCCCAAACCTCCCTGCAGTTTTCAAAATATCCCATATATCCCAGTTTCGAGGCCTGAGCCATATTTTGGAGCCAAATTCTGGCTCTATGCACGTATTCGCGGTTTGAAATTACAACATTTTATACCCAACATATGCTAAGTACTGAATGCGTCAGTGAGTCACATTTTGCACAAACTCCCCTGCAGTTTTCGAAATATCCCAAATATCCCAATTTTGAGGCCTGAGCCATATTTTGGAGCCAAATTCTCGCTCTCTTCACGTATTCGAAGTTTGAAATTACGACTTTTTATACCCAACATATGCCGAGGACTGAAAGTGGCGTTTGGTCACTTTTGTCCCAAACCTCCCTGCAGTTTTCAAAATATCCCAAATATCCCAATTTCGAGGCCTGAGCAATATTTTGGAGCCAAATTCTTGCTATCTGCACGTAGTCGAAGTTTGAAATTACGAATTTTTATACCCAACATATGCTAAGTACTGAAAGTGGCGTTTGGTCCAATTAGTCCCAAACCTCCTTGCAGTTTTCAAAATATCCCATATATCCCAATTTCGAGGCCTGAGCCATATTTTAGAGCCAAATTCAGGCTCTCTGCACGTACTCGCAGTTTGATATTACGAATTTGTATACCCAACATATGCCAAGGACTGAAAGTGGCGTTTGGTCACATTTGTCCCAAACCTCTCTGCAGTTTTCAAAATATCCCAAACATCAGAATATCGAGGCCAGAGCCATATTTTGGAGCCAAATTCTGACTCTATGCACGTATTCGCGGTTTGAAATGACAATATTTTATACCCAACATATGCCAAGTCCTGAATTCGTCAGTGAGTCACATTTTGCACAAACTCCCCTGCAGTTTTCGAAATATCCCAAATATCCCAATTTTGAGGCCTGAGCCATATTTTGGAGCAAAATTCTGGCTCTCTTCATGTATTCGAAGTTTGAAATTACGACTTTTTATACCCAACATATGATGAGGACTGAAAGTGGCGATTGGTCACATTTGTCCCAAACCTCCCTGCAGTTTTCAAAATATCCCAAATATCCCAATTTCGAGGCCTGAGCAATATTTTAGAGCCAAATTCTGGCTATCTGCACGTATTCGAAGTTTAAAATTACGAATATTTATACCCAACATATGCTAAGTACTGAAAGTGGCGTTTGGTCCAATTTGTCCCAAACCTCCTTACAGTTTTCAAAATATCCCATATATCCAAATTTCGAGGCCTGAACAATATTTTGGAGCCAAATTCTGGCTCTCTGCACGTATTCACAATTTGAAATTACGACTTTTTATACCCAACATATGCCAAGTACTAAAAGTGGCGTTTGGTCACATTTGTCCCACACCTCCCTGCAGTTTTCAAAATATCCCAAATATCCCAATTTCGAGGCATGAGCCATATTTTGTAGCCAAATTGTGGCTCTCTGCACGTATTCGCAGTTTGAAATTACGAATTTATATACCCAACATATGAAAGTCCTGAAAGCGGCAGTGAGTCACATTTCGCACAAATTCCCCTGGAGTTTTCAAAATATCCCAAATATCCCAATTTCGAGGCCTGAGCAATATTTTGGAGCCAAATTCTGGCTCTCTGCACGTATTCGCAGTTTGAAATTATTACTTTTTTTATACCCAACATATGTCAAGTACTGAACGCAGAGTTTGGTCACATTTGTCCAAAACCTCCCCTGCAGTTTTCAAAACATCCCAAACATCCCACTTTCGAGGCCTCAGCCATATTTTGGAGCCAAATTCAAGCTCTCTGCACGTATACGCAGTTTGAAATTACGACTTTTTATACCCAACATATGCCAAGTACTGAAAGCGGCGTTTGGTTACATTTGTCCCAAACCTCCCTGCACTTTTCAAAATATCCCAAACATCAGAATATCGAGGCCTGAGCCATATTTTGGAGCCAAATTCAGGCTCTCTGCACGTATTCGCAGTTTGATATTACGAATTTGTATACCCAACATATGCCAAGGACAAAGTGGCGTTTGGTCACATTTGTCCCAAACCTCCCTGCAGTTTTCAAAA